>NC_069499.1:1189784392-1189973901 GCF_027579735.1 Bombina bombina
GTAAAACCCTGTCTCTGCGTGTTTTTAAAATATATTTATCATATTTTTAAAGGGACACTGAACCCAAATTTTTTCTTTCGTGATTCAGATAGAGCAGTGTTTTTCAACCAGTGTGCCATGGCACACTAGTGTGCCGTGAGAGATCCTCAGGTGTGCCGCGGCAGACTGACAACAGTGCGGGGGTGTTTGTGAATGAATATCAATATGTCATGTATAGTTTAAAGGAGGCATGGCATGACAGCACAGTACAGTAAAGTGTGTGTGTATATATATATATATATATATATATACTGTACATATATCCTGTATTAGACTACAATGTGTGATTTTGTAAAATTTTGGGATGGTGGTGTGCCACAGGATTTTTTAATGTAAAAAAGTGTGCCACGGCAAAAAAAAAGGTTGCAAATCACTGAGATAGAGCATGCAATTTTACACAACTTTCTAACTTACTCCTATTAGCAATTTTTCTTCATTCTCTTGCTTTCTTTATTTGAAAAAGAAGACATCTAAGCTATTTTTTTGGTTTAGAACCATGGAAAGCACTTGTTTATTGGTAGGTGAATTTACCCACCAATCAGTAAGAACAACACAGTGTGTTCACCAAAAATGGGCCGGTGTTCTGGTAAGGGGCTGAACTTTTGAAAAGAGCGAACCACGTCACTTCCTGTGACATTACATCAGCATTTTGGCCCTAATGCGCATGCGTGCCAGCGTCATCACATACCTGGCCGCATACGTCACTGGGAAACTATTTAGACCTGTGAAATTCAGAAGCCTTTCTAAAGCACATGCGTGGGATTTTCTATCACAAATGAGGGGGGAGGTTTATGTAAAGCTGTTTATTCGTCTCCTCGGCAATATTCGGAAGTCCACTGCAACTACTCCCATTAAGCTGAGTCTCCGTGCGTGTATGGCAAGCAGTCACTCGGCTATTGCCACTGCTTCTTCTGCTGATCCAACGCTTACTGCTGCAACAAATGTTTAAACAATGACATTGAAGGGAGCAGCAGAAGAAGCTATGGCGATAGCCGAGTGGCTGTTCGTCATACACGCACGGAGACTCAGCTTAATGGGAGTAGTTGCAGTGGGGGGGGGGGGCGGACTTCCGAATATTGCTGAGGAGACGAATAAACAGCTTTCCATAAACCCCCCATTTGTGATAGAAAATCCCACGCATGCGCTATAGAAAGGCTTCTGAATTTCACAGGTCTAAAGAGTTTCCCAGTGACGTATGCGGCCAGGTATGTGATGACGCTGGCATGCATGCACATTAGGGCCACTGCTCTCTCTACTTCTTTCGGCTTGGAAGTAAGTTTAATAGCTCTCAACATTTGGGCCTTTGGCATGGACTTGAGTAGATGCCTGAGGTGAAATCTCTCTTATCTTACCAGGGTGTTCCTGTCAGTGGGCTTTCTATATACCCTTGTCTCTATCTTGCAATTTTCCTTGAATAATTCTTTATCCAAAACCCCTATTTTTTCTTTGTCCTATTTTGGGACAAACATGATAGGGCCTTGAACATTGTTCAATTAGGGTATTCTTACCACCATACCAGAGGAAAAATACATAATCTATGAATCTCCATTATTTCTTACCATACTGTATAAATAATTCATTATTCAGAATAATTCATTATTCTGAATATTCTAAAATATTTGTATGCATTATGAAGTGTAATAGTAGTATTAAATACTCTATAGGATGACCCATAGATCCAGTACTCTCCTTAACTAGCTCCCTGATTGCCTCAATACCCTCCTCATGAGGGATGCAGGTGTACAA
Source organism: Bombina bombina (assembly GCF_027579735.1). Lineage (NCBI taxonomy): Eukaryota > Metazoa > Chordata > Amphibia > Anura > Bombinatoridae > Bombina > Bombina bombina. Next base: position 1,189,786,178 of record NC_069499.1, read on the forward strand.
ATTAGATACATCCATAGTTACAAACATCACTTCATCCTCACAAGATCCTATATCTTTCAATGTCTCTAGAAAGTGATTAGAGTATCTTATATAAGAGGGTGTCTGTTTCACAAGCTCCTGTAGAATGTCATCTAAGTACTGGGCCACCGGCTGATTTAGTGACTCCATGGCCGAAATTATAGGTCTACCTGGGGAATTGATTAGGAATTTATGAATTTTCGGAAGTATATAGAATACTGGAGTTTTGGGGAATTCAGTGCACATAAAGTTCCTCTCTCCTTTAGAGATCCATCAATTTTGTAGGCCCATTAGCAAGATGTTGTCCAGCTCCCTCTTATATTTAAATGTGGGGTTCCTACTGAGTTTAATATAGTTTTCACTATTACTCAGTTGTCTTAAAATCTCTTCCCGATAATCTTTATAGTCTATAAAGACAATGCTGCCACCCTTGTCAGCAGGCTTCACGATAATGTCTGTATTGTTTTTAAGCCTTTAAGTGCATTCCTTTCCCAGCTCTCAAAATTGGGTTTATTAAATGAGACTGTTTTGGTAAGGATCCCTACTTCGTTTTCCACAAGTTTAAAAAAACTGATTATGTGGGGATTATGGGTATTTAGATCAAACTTACACTTCTATATTCCTTTTGTACACCTTGTCCAATACCCCCTTTATCCAGAAAGTAATCTCTGCGCCTTAAATTATGGCCAAATTTATACAGGTCTTTCTTCATGTGAAACATATTCCTTTTGCTCTTAGAAACAAAATTCAGCCATCTGTCTAATACACGTTCCTCCAGCTGGTGTTTGGAAAGATTGAAAATGACCTTTTCTTCTGGTTTCTGGTCCCGCCGGTTTTTCTCCAGGTCACCCGTGTCTTTTCTCCTTCTCCCCCTCCTGGTGCCACAGGGTCTTCTGCCGATCTGTCTCCTTCCTCTAAAAAAGATTCCCGGACCTTAGACTGCTGCTGTTCACTGCCCGATGATGCCCAGTCTAGCGTTGCACCCGCTGGGCATCACACTCTCTGTACGTCACGCCTGCGCCTCCTGCCTTGTACGGATACCCTGTATTGCCAAGGATAGATCAGGTTAAGGCGATAGTCTTCCGCAATCCTCCTGGGTTTACATTTGTATACATGTGGTTTTCTACTAGGGTAAAAAGGGTTTCACATATTTTGACACAATCTTTCAGTTTTCGAGAAAAACCAACAAGATCTGAAGGGGGAGAATGCTTAGAAAATACAACAGACCGGGAGAAGAAATTTCAGCTACACCCATGGAACAACCTTGTTCAGCCCACTAGCAGAGGTGGGAAACTAATTTTACAATAAGTAAAATAATATGCTTTAAATTTTGTTTATAAATACAAATTTCACTGTTCTTTTCCCATGTGCAGTGTAGTTTTATTACGAGTTCTATTTTGTGCCCTTTAAATATATTTTTTTCTACATAATTTCAGTACAGTTTTTCCTTTTTTCAATAAAATGATTTTTCTGAAGTTTTGATATGATTTTTAACGTGATTGAACAATACAATTTTTACTGTTTATTTTTATTTCAATATTTCATTTATTTGTTTTATACAATTTTTAAATTATTAATGTTTTGTGAGCCCTATTGTAATGAATGCATCACCTTCACATACAACATAAAATGACATATTTACAAAAATATACAAAATATTTACATCAGAAAATAGATAAAAATAAATTTAAATACACAGATATATATTTGCTTATACAGTTAGGCCATTCTCTCTCCTATATACATTGTGCAGATTCTCATAACAGTGAAATGCCACCTTGTCATTTTCAACATGTCTAATTGACAACAAGGAACTAGCTAACCACAAATTATAAATAACAACAGAATTAATTAGTCTAAAAGTATCAGGATTACAAGGAGTGTATGATTTTACAAAGATACCATATATGATCTCATAATATGACTAGGTGCCCAAACCGGAGATCCCCAATAAAATACCCAATTTATTCCATACCCTCTTAGCAAAATCACAATCTACTAAGACATACTCCATTGTCTCCATAATCGCACCACAGGTAGATATTTGAGCTTTACTCAGTAATACTAGCCCATGTAAATGAGAGCCTGCTATAAAAAGCTAGCCACTTTGTATGTCTAATTGTAAGAGATGTTGTGTAATTATGCAAATTAAATTACATAAGACCTCCTGGAAGTTTTTGGGGTGTACACCCCTCAAGTTAAAAAATATAAAAAAAAATCCTTTCCAAAAGCAACTTTTTCCTAGGCAAGACATGCTAATTTTCCATTTTTTAATAATCTTTAAAGCATAAAAATATAAATCAGGCAAAAAATGTTTAAGGGGAATTGTTTTTAGTTCAGCTCTTTCCAACCACAGCCTAACCTTTGGAAAAACACATTTGCCAAAAGGAAACTCCCAAATTTTACCAGACCCTTTCAAAAGATGCATAATATTACATGACAAACAAAATAAGGGACTCAACAGCTCTGGGTTTACTATACCTAAATAATAAGTAAGTTACATTCATTTGAAGAATATTGGGGCAATTTCAACAGAGATGCTGAAAAAATTCACTATAGAGTGATGAAACCATATTTTCAGGAGGAGGAAAAACAAAACTTAAATAAAAACAAATCGGTCTTGGGGCGGAGCTTGGTCGCGCAGGTAAATGGCCGCATGATTTGTTAGCTCCTAGGCCCCACTCCTCAGACCTAATAAAAATAGCCTATACAGCCTAGATAAATTGGCCCAAAAAAAGACGCCTAAGAGTGTGGGGACATCCGGAGCCGGTCACCGCATAAGTTACGCTCCTCCGCTACAGCTCAAAAGAGCCCTTCTAAGGCCTGAGGCTAGGACAAGCGGGTGGGTAGTGCGCTGCGTAGGGGACTAGGAAAGGAGCACCCGGTACTCGATATCAACTTACCACAGACCCAATTTGCACCGCACTGCACGCCCGCTCAGCAACACTACCGGGCAGTCAGAGGACCCAGCTCACAACGCAGTCAGTGATTGAGGCCTACACGCGGTCACGCTGACACGCAACTGGAAGTGAGTAGAGACAAACAGCACCGGAGACACGATCCGGTTGCAAAGAATCAGCAATAACAGCCGGGAGGGGGGTAAACCAGGCAAGTAGCAATAATATATAAAAAAGAAAAAGAAAAAAAGGGGGTACTGCAGGCACAAAACCCCCCCCCCCCAAAAAACCTATTAATAAATAAATAAAATAAAAAATAAAAAAACAGTGTGCAAAGTAAAAGAACAATAAAAAGACTGGAAAATACACAGAAACAATTGTGTTGAATAGTGTAAGAGAGAAATAAGAGAAGCTGCAGCATTTGTATAATGTGAGACACACAGACACGGAGGAGAACTTAACCCTCAGTTATAATTAAAAAGTGTCATTTGTTGTGAGATCAATCACATACTCAATATAACACAGAGGACCCTAACAGCATAAGGCCACTATAACATACTCAGAAACTAGAGCCACTACAGCAATACCCCACAATAGAGGCGCTGATATTGGCCATGCCAGGCCGCAGAATAAACAGAACTGAAGTGCAAATTAAAAATAAACCAATCCAGCAATATTTAAAGACACAAGAAATTACCAATAACACACAAAAGATGGCATCTGTGCAACACCAAGAGCAGGCAGACCAGCCACAGACCCCAAACACCCCAAGTACACCTCAACTTCTGACCAAAGAGGACTTAAAATCACTTTGCACAAAAGAAGACATAAAAGAAATAATTGGGGAAGTAAAAAATTGGTATGGGGAGCTAAAAAAGGATTTGTCGAAAGTAACCAGCAGAGTATCGGCGCTGGAAGAATACCACAACACCACATGTAATGATGTTCAGCACATTTCAAAGATTGTATATGACCAGCAAGAAACAATACACCACTTACTGGAAAAAGTGGAAGATCTGGACAATAGAGGAAGACGCAATAACCTGCGTATTCGCGGTATCCCTGAATCAATACAACCATCCGCAATTGAGGGTTGCTTGCAGGACCTGTTCAGAACTATTAAGGGCACCAGTAGTGCCCCGGATATAAAAATTGAAAGAGCACACAGAGCATTGCGAGCGAAGCCACCGCCAAGGCCCCCCACCCCCGTGATATAATATTAAAACTACTCAATTATAAAGACAAAGAAGAAATTCTCCGTCATGCTCGGCAAAAACAGAAGATCACGCATGCCGGCAAACAAATACAAGTCTTTCAAGATTTAAGTCCAACGACACTGCAGAAAAGGAGAGAATTGCATTTTATTACTACAGTGCTGAGGGAACAGAACATTCCGTATAGATGGGGCTTCCCAGTAAGCATCATAGCAAGCAAAGGAGGAAACCCTGCAATATTCCGAAATTTGGATGATCTCTCCAATTTTACTGAGGCTCTACAGATCACCATTCCAGACCCTAAGGAAAGACAATACAACGTGCAGAGAAAAAAAACAGGAAAAGATGAGCACAGGCCCTGCAAAAAGACAGCACAAAACCTCACACCTCAACGGACTCTCTGGACACTGACCCCACAGCAAAATAAATCCACACATCAGGCTTACTGATCTAATCTCCTGTTTATCCAGGAAAAAAATCAAAGGCTAAAGGTCGTATGACATTTTATTTAAAATAAATAAATAAATAAATATTCTAGTATAGGTTTGAGGGTGGGGATACTACCCTTATAATAGCATTTAATTGTTATTGAAATTGTTTTTTCTTACAGTAAGTTATTTGAAATCCTAAAGTTAAACTTATCAACTCAGGAAAGCATAGATAAGATATAGCTGTTCTAAGGGTCTTTAAGAGAGATATATACAGGTGGCCCTCGTTTTACAACGGTTCAATTTACACCGTTTCAGAATAACAACCTTTTTTTCCAGTCATGTGACTGCTATTGAAAAGCATTGAGAAGCAGTGCATTTATTAAAATAGCTAGTAGGTGGAGCTGTCCGCTTGTGTTGCAGCAAAGCCAAGCAAGCTGAAATCAATCAGTTTAACCAGACCTGAGCTATCGATCAGATTTCAAAGGAACAAGACCTTCCTTTCTATAAATCAGTCCAGATTGGAATGCATAGAAAGAACTGTTTGCAGAAAAATGCAAGTGAAGTCTGTGTTGAGTGATTATTTTATTAGGTTTATAATGCTGTTTAGCAAATGTTTTTGTTCATTTAACTTAGTTTAATTATATATTCTGTGTTGTGTGATTATTTTATTAGGTTTATAATGCTGTTTAGCATTTAAAGTCTTCATTTCAAAGCTTTAAAAATAATGTATTAGATGTTACTTATGACAATTTTGAGAGGGGCCTGGAACCTATCTCCCTCACTTCCCATTGACTTACATTATAAACTGGGTTTCAATTTACAACGGTTTCGATTTACAACCATTCCTTCTGGAACCTAACCCCGGCGTAAACTGAGGGCTACCTGTATATTGTTTTGAAACTGTTTGCACTGTTGTTGACTCTCTTGTATTTGTTCCTTGAAAATCTACAGTAACTTGCTAATTGTTTACAGTTTTTCTTTGAGTTTGTCACATAGAGATACACATACATCAGCAACTTAAACCAAGCAGGCAACCCGGTGAGTCCGAGGTACATGCACATGATGGCGCATAACACGCACGCACTCACACTAACCACAGTAAACGTGAAGGGATTAAATAGCCCAGAGAAAAGGTCTATGGTATTTAAAGATCTGTACAGAACAACGGGTGATGTACTGTTTATACAGGAGACACATTTCAAGAAAGGCACAGAACCTAAACTATTGAGTCATAGATATAAAACTACATATTTGGCCTCAGGAGCCGCAAAAAAAGGGGGGGGGGTAGGCATCCTATTAAAAAATTCTATACAATTTCAAGCCACATATGTGGAAAGAGACAAGGAAGGAAGATACTTAATTATAGTTGGCCTCCTGTTTAACAAACCAGTGACGTTCGCAAACGTATACCTACCAAACAAAGACCAACACGTAGCATTTAGAAATGTATTCCAATCACTACCCACACACACTAAAGAAACTCTATTTATAAGTGGGGACTTTAACATGTCATTGGACCCTTCAATGGACATGTCCTCAGGGACTTCCTGTACACCTAAAAAAGTGATTAAAACGGTAAACAGTTATCTCCAGCAATTGGGACTTCATGATGTATGGAGAACTGATAACCCTAATACTAAAGACTATACATTCTATTCGAACCCGCATAATACATTCACAAGAATAGATTATATACTTACTGATCAAACAGGATTATCCATGATCACATACTCTAAGATATTGCAGATCACATGGTCTGACCATGCACCTGTGCAATGCGCGTGGAATGGCCAAACATACCACACAAACCGTTCATTTGGAGACTGGACGAATACATGTTAGAGCACACATTGATCAGTGGGGCTGTGGAAAAGACGCTAGTAAATTATTTTAGGGAGAATAACTCAGAGGAGATAAACCCATCGGTTATATGGGAAGCACACAAGTGTGTACTGAGGGGGGAGTTTATTGCACATAAAGCCAGGGAGAAGAGGGAGAAAAGACAATATCTGAACTCCACTTTGGCACAAATTGGGTACTGGGAGAAACAGCATAAGCAAGATCCACAGTCCGCAGTAGCATTGAGTTCGCTGACAAAAGCTAGGCAATCTTTAAAAAACCACCTTACTAAGGAACACCAACACAAAGCCGCACTACTAAGCAGAAATACTTTGACGTGCAAGACAAGGCAGGGGCATCATTGGCAAAAGCACTCAAGAGGAGACAACTCAACACATACGTGCACTCTATTTCAGACACTAAAGGTAGCACACACAAGGATAGTAAGAATATTGCAGAGGTCTTTCGGCAATACTATGCTACACTTTACAACATAAATGATGCAGCCACATGTCATTCAATAGAATCATACTTAAAGGACCCTGATCTCCCCATACTAGAAGGGGAAGAGGCGGACAAGCTAGATTCCCCCATCACTATAGATGAAATCAAAAAAGCAATTCAGGCTATGCCAGCTGGGAAAAGTCCGGGACCGGACCGATTCAGCATGAAGTACTATAAAAAATACATAGACCACCTAGTAACGCCCCTGAAAAAAATGTTTAACTCATTTTCCCATACCACAGGCTTTTCAGAAAATATGCTTGCAGCACATATAACCGTCCTCCCGAAACCGGGAAAACAACCAGATAGGCCAGAGCATTTCCGCCCGATATCACTTTTGAATTCGGACATAAAAATTTATGCCAAAATCCTGGCAAATAGAATTAACCAATACCTACCCAAACTGATTAACACAGATCAGGTTGGATTTGTCCCAGGAAGAGAGGCACGGGATAACACGTTGAAAACACTTCAGATCATATCCCACGCCCAAAACAATAAGACACCGATGATAATAGTCTCTACAGACGCTGAAAAAGCATTTGATAGGGTAAATTGGCAATTTCTAAAAGCAGTCATGAATAAAATGAAATTCAGCGACAAATTTATAACACTAGTATTTTCCTTATACACATACCCTACCGCAAAAGTAAAGGTGAATGGTCTCTTGTCAGACAGTTTTAGAATAGGCAATGGGACGAGGCAGGGGTGCCCACTTTCCCCAGTGCTTTTTACTTTGACTATTGAAGCCTTGGCACAGAAAATAAGAAACAACACACAGATTACGGGGGTTTTAGTTGGTAACACTGAACATAAGCTAGCGTTATACGCAGACGACGTCCTTCTTATACTCACCACGGTAGAGACATCCTTACCAAAGGTAATGGATGAGTTCCAGGAGTTCGGGGAAGTGTCCAATTTCTTAGTGAACACCACAAAATCTGAAATGCTAAATATAACATATGAGGATGAGACATTAAAACAATTAACAATGGGTTGCCCCTTAAAAAGACAAAATTTGAAACTTAAATATTTAGGAATATACCTAGCACTGGATCCACAGATTGTATTCCAGGCCAATTATAAAAAATTAGAGGGGAATTTAGTGGAAGATCTTTCCAGTTGGAAGAACAAATCTATATCATGGATAGGTAGAATTAATGTAATAAAGATGAACGTCCTCCCCAGGATCCTATACCTGTTACAGACCACCCCTATTCAATTACCAACAAAATATGTAAATCGTATACAATCTTTAATAAAACAATTTATATGGCAGGGAATTAGACCCTGAATAGCGAAGCAGACAATGTACTTGCCCAGGGAGCAGGGGGGATTGGGAGTACCTAATATACATACATACAAAGTGGCAACAACATTACATAGGTTAATAGATTTATGTACAAACAATGGGCCCAACTGGATAGACGTATCCTAGGGCTCGGCAATGCTGGTACAGTGGCATGGATGTCTCAAAAACAAAGACCTGCTGTAATACAGCAATACCCAATACTGACGGAACTTTTTGCTACGTTGGATAAATTGATGAACACATCCACAAACATATCAAACCCACTTTCCCCAATGTCCCCCCTGTGCAATAACCCCTCATTGCCCTGGAACTACAAAGACACCCAAACAGAACAGGGAGATCATATCAAAAATAGAATCATGGCAATATTTGCCCAAGATGGGAAAATAAGGGCCTTTAAAGACATTAAAGAAAGTCCCCCCGATATAAACCTAAATTGGTACTCGTATACGCAAATGAGATATTACATAGACACACATCCCTGTAAACAACAAATGATCAGACGGTTAACACCTTTTGAAAATTTGTGCCACTTGAACGCAACACCCAGGCATGCTATATCCATACTATATAAGCAACTACTCACTGAAAACAAACAACAGCTCCCCACATATACAATAGCGTGGGGAAAAGAATTGGGAATAGCCATACCACCAAAAGAGTGGCAAAGAGCTTTCCTAGCTACCAAGAGATCCTCAATCTCCACAAGGATATTAGAGACAAATTATAAATTCCTTACAAGGTGGTACCTTACCCCCAGTAGGTTACACAAAATATACAAGTCAGCAAGCAATAAGTGTTGGAGAGGGTGTGGAGAAGTGGGGAACCCCACTCACATTTGGTGGAAATGTGATAGATTAGACGCATACTGGGTGGAAATACTAAAACAAATGTCAGACATAATAGTGAGACAGTTACCCAATGACCCACTGATTCTTGTCTACATGGCAATTCCCAAAATCGACAATAGCACAGCTAAAACTTTATTGACAGTATTAATTAACAGCGCCAAAACATTAATTCCAAAATATTAGAAAACAGCAACAGTGCCCACAGCTTCCGAGTGGAGGGCACAGGTGGAAAACCTACTGCAACTAGAGAGATATCGTCACTTAAAGTCAGGCACCATAGGGACGCATGTGCTTATGGTAGATATGTGGAGACAACATACAGCTAGTCAAAGATATACAAGCATCCAAAGTATGACTACATAATGGCACACACTTCACATACCTCACAGGAAAAATAAATCTTCAACACAGCTTATGAATGTGATGTCTGCTGTTTATTGTTTATTGTTTGCTGTTGTTTAACATAGTATGCTAAATATTTAAACACGTTATATGATCACCAAGGACAGAAAACCTCTCAGGACTCTTCCCTGGAGAGACTATACGCTGAACTTCCCAAAAGATGGACATTGTATTAGTAACTCCGACATAGAAATACACCCATAGAGGTGGGACGCTTGTTTACCTTTGTACTTAACGCCGGAAACAGATAATTGCATTGAGTGTATGTGGTTCTCTATCTTAATATTGTTTGAACCCAAACAGTTTTGTTAATAACCTGATTGACTGAATAAAGAAATTTATAAAAAAACAAAAAAAAACAAATCTGTCTTAATTTGCACCCTTTTTGAGAGTCATTTTCATGGCTTCCATTTATTAATTTATGGAATTAAAGGCTTATCAGACCATTTTCATCCAAAGAGGAATTTTTACCACTTAGTAACTAAATAACTTAACATTAACCCTGTATGTATATTAATATTTAAAACCAACAGAAATACTATGATGGCGAGATCAAGTAACCCAGCACTACAGGAGATCAGCGGCCCAAACTAGATCAACAGCAGAGTGTACTCTGCTCAAAACGAGGTGTCACTGAGGGGTTTCTGAGATCACGTGACCACCCCACATGGGGGAGGGAGAGGGGTTACCTCATGTGCACTTGAGGCCTAACCCCATCCCTGACAGTTTGGTCATCACTCCCCCTAGTTACCTTCTTCTGCGCAATAGGGCCACAACCTCCCACAGTCAGAGTGCAAGTTATTCTCCACCTGTAATGTAAGGTTCCTCTGCAACTAAGCCGCTCGAACCTATTAAACAGAGGGAGGAGAGTCATACATTACCGCTATGGTCTTACTCAGGCTTAGATTGATTAGTCATAACCCTGCCATTAGCACTAGTGGTGTAGGCCTAATCTGAAGAGGGGAGGGCTGGAGACTTCACAACCTTTGGGACTGGATGGAGAAGAGGAAGTTGCTTGCCTTTTTCCAGCTTATAAGGTAAGGAGGGGCCCTCCTTACTCTGCAAACCCTCTTCTCTTATCCCACAATCCTACAGCCTTAACCCTTAGCACGTTCCAGGTCCATGCTGGGCCCTACACTAATTTAAGGGATTAAAGGCTTATCGGACCGTTTTCATCCAAAGAGGAATTTTAATTATTTAGTAACTAGTAACAAAACCACTAGATTCTGTGACGGTCTTGGCTACTGAGGAATTATTTTCCTCACTCGATAGGCTGCACTATGTGAAGACATATGTCTTCAATGTAATTTGGGAATAATGTTGGACCAACCTAGGGTGATCCCTGGTATGCGAGCTTTGATCCAATTATTGTCCGCCTGCATAATTTTTATTAACTGAAGGACCGGGACCCAAATAAATAATCATAATGTGAGGTCTAACCCATCTTAAGAGGGCATCGGAGATGATTTTCACTAACTGTGGCCAGCACATTCCTCTATGCCCTAACCATCTAATGGATGCTTTGAGAGTTGGAAATCCCAAATTTTGCCCCACAGGAAGTGAAGCGCATCGAATAGCGGCCCAATGAACGTAGGAGTGTCCCACGATCCAAATTCGTTTTGCTCCCGGTGTGCCTCCTGTGGAAACAAAAAAGATTAGCATCTGGAAACACAGTACTGATAGCATTAAACTATTGGACGAACATACCCTCTAAAATAATTGGAGGGCCAACGCCCCAATTGTTTAATGTTTTCATTAGAAGAACCCGTTAATGCCGCATTAGTGGCAGCCCCTATGCGAAAAGAATGTGGTGCTATTTTACTAACGTCAAGTCCCGCCTCAGCTGGCGCTTTCTTCAAAACCCAACTGAACTGAAATTTTGAAAAGGAGCTCCCATCGTTATGGATTAAGAATTGCCCTTGTGTAGTTGGCCTTGAGTGCCAGATACTCGTTAACTAACTTCACTGGACACAAGGGCTACAAGGAAGGGGGGATAAATAGCCAAACACCCTTACCCAATTGGTCAGTTTTGGAGTGGGGAATAAACAGAAGCAATGAATCTGAGGAAGCCCTAACATGTTCTAACTGTACACTTACACCTAACGTCCGCTTGGAAGGAGCCAACTCGCTATCTCTGAGGGCTGCTGAAAATGCTAACACAAAAGCAGTTCTAAATAATAGTAATTCAAATTGGGAAGCACAAATAACTTCTAATGCAGAGACCAACCGCTCAACCCGGTCTCAGGTATAGGCTCCTGTGTGTCCCTTTGCTGTGGCTGCAATCTACCCCAACCTTTTAAAGCTTGGCGAATAAAGAATGAATTTGCAGGGTCTGGAAGGGCTAATTATCTTTAAAAGAAAGACAACGCAACCAAATGAGACTGAATGGCACCCTGACCTGCCCCAGCGAGTCACATAAGGTCACCTGAGATCCCTGAGCAGCTTCAACGCCCCTGGAATTGCAAAACTGATCCCATTTAATCCAGAGCCTCATATAGGAGTGCCAAGTGAATGGGGACAAGGAGGCACGCACTAAGGGTAGTAAAACTATCCAGGACAGACAAGCTGCCAAAGGAAATTAGGACAAAGTAAACCCACTGTATCTGTGTTGGGAACTAAAGGTCTCCCACTCAAATCTTCAACAAAGTCACTACTACCGCAGAGGTCGTTGACAAGTTATTAATAGCGTTCACCATGCTGATGTTGTCTGCCCAGAACAGTTTTGTCTGAAAAATTTCCCCCCCTATAGTTCGTAGAAAAGAGCAGCAGCACCACACTTTATGAACTTTTAACTGCTTTTAATGATGAAACATACAGAAAAACAACGACGTTTCGGTCATCAACTGACCTTAATCATGTTGTATACAAAAGTAACTAAACACACTACTTAAATAGCTATATGGGGAGGGGTCACAGATACCTGTGTGGGTGTGGACCCATATAGTTAACACTTTCATACATCAAACAAAGTAAGGTTCTCAAGCTCCCTCTAGTGGATAAAGGTACTTCATTTTAAGCTTCTATAGTGACCTATAAGACAAGATGTAAATACATATATATTATACAAATATCAATTTAAAATATTCTGACTTTTCAAAAAGCAAATATTAAAAAAGCAAAATATGTACATAGATACCACACTTATAACAATATATCCAGATATGTAGTATATTCACAGTGTTACTTGCCAATCTATTTCCTTATTCATTCCTAGAGGGGCAAGTGTTTGTAATGTATAGATCCAGAATGTCTCTCTGCTTTTAAGAATAGATTGTCTGTCCCCACCTCTCCTAGGCCTCTTAATCTGCTCTATAACCTGGAATCTCAGTTGGGAGATAGTGTGGCCTGCCTGTAAGAAATGGTTAGAGACTGGAGCGTCCCTATTCCCACATCTTATATTGGATTTGTGTTCAACAATCCTATCCCTTATCCGACGTGTAGATTCACCTATATAAATCTTTGAGCATGGACATTTGATTAAATAAATCACATACTCTGAGTTACATGTAAAGTAACCAGGGATTTTGTATTTCTTACCGGTTAGGGGATGTAGGAAACAGTCACCTCTAATTACATTATTGCAATTACAACACCCTAAGCATGGGAAACAGCCGAATTTAGGTTTAGATATATATGTTTGTGTCTGTTTCTTCCCAGAGCCTAAATCTGCTCTTACTAGTTTATCCCTTAGGTTTTTGCACCTTCTATACGCTGGCATAGGTGGTAATTCAAATTCTTTAATTTGAGGGTTAAGATCTTTAATAACAGACCAGTGTTTTCTAATAATGCTGTTAATATTTTTGCTAAGTGGGTTGAATTGTGAGACAAAGACCATACGTTTATTATCTTTTTCCTGCCTCACTGTATTGCCTCTCAGGATAGAATGTCTAGGAATTTCACTGACTTCTTCTATCTGTTTCTGGATAAGTTGTTTGGGAAAACCTCTCTCAATAAACAATTTACCCATTTCAAGTAATCTGGTATGTGCTGTACTGTCATCTGAGACAATTTTTTTGACCCTCAAAAGTTGGCTTCTAGGAAGGCTATTAATCAAATGAGGGGGGTGGGCACTTTCATACCTCAGAAGACTATTTCTGTCACTCTCTTTCCTATATAGGTCAATTTTTAATGTCCTCCCATCTTTGATTACCTTAGTATCTAAGAAAGCCACTGACTCTTCACTGAAGGTCAACTTAAACTTGATGTGTCTAGTGGACACATTCAAAACAGCCACAAACTCTTGTAGGGAGTCAATGTCGCCCCCCCATATGCCAAACACATCATCAATATATCTGAACCAACATAGTCCATATTGTTGAAACAACTGATTAGTGTATACAAATCTCTCCTCATATACATTCATAAAGATGTTGGCATATGTGGGGGCGACATTTGACCCCATAGCAGTACCCTGACATTGTAGGTAAAATTGATCCTGAAAAAGGAAAAAATTGCAGTAGAGGATGAGTTGTAATAATCCTAAGATAAATTCACACTGAATCTTAGAAAATCTATCATTACTCTGAATAGCCTGTCCAATAGCCCCTAAGCCACTTGTATGTGTAATGGATGTATATAGACTATTCACATCAAGGGTAAAAAGGATACATTTCTCACTTGACACACTCAATTCCTCTAATTTCACAAGGAAATCACCTGTGTCCTTAATATAGGACATAGATTCCATAGCTAATGGTCTAAGTAGCTTGTCAAGGTATTTGGATACATTTGTCATGATCGAATTAGTACTGGCAACGATTGGACGGCCAGGGGGGGCCTCTCTGTTCTTGTGTATTTTGGGTAATGTATAAAATACAGGTGTAACAAATTCTTCAATCAACAGAAATTTTTGTTCTTTTTCAGTTATCACCCCATTACCCATTGCTTTATTAATATATTTAGCCAACTCACGTTGTATCTCAAATGTTGGGTCTCTGTCTAATAATTTATACACAGTTTTGTCTTGTAATTGGCCCCTAATCTCTTGAATATAATATTGCTTATCAAGAATGACGGTGGCTCCGCCCTTATCTGCTGGCTTGCAAATAATCTCACTATTGTTTTTTAAACTTAATAGTGCATTGTTTTCAGATCTAGAGAAATTACTCTGTAAGGTTTTCTTGTCTCTATCTGTGACTAGTTGTTTATGTTTAAGTACATCAATATCCCTCAGAACAAGCTGTATAAAAGTTTCTATGCTGTTGTTATGCACCTGAGGATTAAAATTACTTTTACATCTTAAACCCAAATTTTTGAGAGACAAAGATTTATTACCATACTCCAAGTCCGCATTAGTATTATGTCCTTGAACACCCTGTAATTGTCCAAAATATACCTTTAATTTAATGTTGCGGAATAAAGTATGTAATTCTCTTTGTAGCTGAAAAAAGTCACATCTCGGTATTGGACAAAATGACAGTCCTTTGTTGACTACCTGTTTCTCTGTGTCTGTTAGAGTATGTTTGGAAATATTCACCATCAATTCCGCTTGTTCTTGTTCCGTGCCGTCCTCTGTGGCCTGGCTTCTTTTGTTTTGGTATCCATTGTTTTTCCGGCGGTGCTTCCGACCGCCCCTGCGTCTCCTTCGGAGTCCCCCGACGTGTCGCTCGTGGATGACGTAGAAGATGCGCCCGTGTCGCGCATCCGACGTTGCCGTCTCCAATTGGTCGACCCTTGTCGCCTCCTATCGTCGTAATTGGGATCTGTTGCCCATCGATACACCATACCACTGCGGTAGTCGTCTTCGTCCCTCTGGAACTTTTGGCGTTTTCGTGCCTCAATGACCTTCTTCATTTCTGCAATATTACTATTCACAGATTGCAGTAATTTATCCACATCCTCGGCCGTCATCATCGCTCTCAATGCTGACTCCTGGCGTGACAGTTCCTCTTTCTGCATATCCAGGTCCCGCTGCAAATAATCCACTGTGAGTACCAAGAGGTCAAAAGAACACTTGTTTAGAATGTAGGTGAATTTTTCACAGTATTCCTTGTTGTCACGCAAGAGTGTTGGTCTCACACTCATGCGGAGGCCCCTCGGTATACGTCTTACTCTGTGGTACTCCGCTAGAGTCGTGGCATGTAGCCCATAAGCCAGATTTTTCTTTGATAGTTTCTCAAATTCTTTAGATGATACCTCTGTTGGAGGAGTTTGGAGAAAGTTCCGTGAACCTCGTACTAAGGTGGTAATCCGTGCCGCCTCAAGGTCACTATAGGTAAAAGTCTGTGGTTCAGTTCCATCATTCTTGTTATCCATGTTTAAATAAAGAGTAGGGAGTGCACGAAGCCCAGTGCAAACAGTCAGAATAGAAAGATAGAGATGGGCCCAGCACTCACCAACCAATTTCGGGTGCACGCTACAGGGGTTTCTGCACTAACCCCCAAAGTAGACAAATTGTAGAAAAGAGCAGCAGCACCACACTTTATGAACTTTAAACTGATAGAGACAAGAAAACCTTACAGAGTAATTTCTCTAGATCTGAAAACAATGCACTATTAAGTTTAAAAAACAATAGTGAGATTATTTGCAAGCCAGCAGATAAGGGCGGAGCCACCGTCATTCTTGATAAGCAATATTATATTCAAGAGATTAGGGGCCAATTACAAGACAAAACTGTGTATAAATTATTAGACAGAGACCCAACATTTGAGATACAACGTGAGTTGGCTAAATATATTAATAAAGCAATGGGTAATGGGGTGATAACTGAAAAAGAACAAAAATTTCTGTTGATTGAAGAATTTGTTACACCTGTATTTTATACATTACCCATAATACACAAGAACAGAGAGGCCCCCCCTGGCCGTCCAATCGTTGCCAGTACTAATTCGATCATGACAAATGTATCCAAATACCTTGACAAGCTACTTAGACCATTAGCTATGGAATCTATGTCCTATATTAAGGACACAGGTGATTTCCTTGTGAAATTAGAGGAATTGAGTGTGTCAAGTGAGAAATGTATCCTTTTTACCCTTGATGTGAATAGTCTATATACATCCATTACACATACAAGTGGCTTAGGGGCTATTGGACAGGCTATTCAGAGTAATGATAGATTTTCAAAGATTCAGTGTGAATTTATCTTAGGATTATTACAACTCATCCTCTACTGCAATTTTTTCCTTTTTCAGGATCAATTTTACCTACAATGTCAGGGTACTGCTATGGGGTCAAATGTCGCCCCCACATATGCCAACATCTTTATGAATGTATATGAGGAGAGATTTGTATACACTAATCAGTTGTTTCAACAATATGGACTATGTTGGTTCAGATATATTGATGATGTGTTTGGCATATGGGGGGGCGACATTGACTCCCTACAAGAGTTTGTGGCTGATTTGAATGTGTCCACTAGACACATCAAGTTTAAGTTGACCTTCAGTGAAGAGTCAGTGGCTTTCTTAGATACTAAGGTAATCAAAGATGGGAGGACATTAAAAATTGACCTATATAGGAAAGAGAGTGACAGAAATAGTCTTCTGAGGTATGAAAGTGCCCACCCCCCTCATTTGATTAATAGCCTTCCTAGAAGCCAACTTTTGAGGGTCAAAAAAATTGTCTCAGATGACAGTACAGCACATACCAGATTACTTGAAATGGGTAAATTGTTTATTGAGAGAGGTTTTCCCAAACAACTTATCCAGAAACAGATAGAAGAAGTCAGTGAAATTCCTAGACATTCTATCCTGAGAGGCAATACAGTGAGGCAGGAAAAAGATAATAAACGTATGGTCTTTGTCTCACAATTCAACCCACTTAGCAAAAATATTAACAGCATTATTAGAAAACACTGGTCTGTTATTAAAGATCTTAACCCTCAAATTAAAGAATTTGAATTACCACCTATGCCAGCGTATAGAAGGTGCAAAAACCTAAGGGATAAACTAGTAAGAGCAGATTTAGGCTCTGGGAAGAAACAGACACAAACATATATATCTAAACCTAAATTCGGCTGTTTCCCATGCTTAGGGTGTTGTAATTGCAATAATGTAATTAGAGGTGACTGTTTCCTACATCCCCTAACCGGTAAGAAATACAAAATCCCTGGTTACTTTACATGTAACTCAGAGTATGTGATTTATTTAATCAAATGTCCATGCTCAAAGATTTATATAGGTGAATCTACACGTCGGATAAGGGATAGGATTGTTGAACACAAATCCAATATAAGATGTGGGAATAGGGACGCTCCAGTCTCTAACCATTTCTTACAGGCAGGCCACACTATCTCCCAACTGAGATTCCAGGTTATAGAGCAGATTAAGAGGCCTAGGAGAGGTGGGGACAGACAATCTATTCTTAAAAGCAGAGAGACATTCTGGATCTATACATTACAAACACTTGCCCCTCTAGGAATGAATAAGGAAATAGATTGGCAAGTAACACTGTGAATATACTACATATCTGGATATATTGTTATAAGTGTGGTATCTATGTACATATTTTGCTTTTTTAATATTTGCTTTTTGAAAAGTCAGAATATTTTAAATTGATATTTGTATAATATATATGTATTTACATCTTGTCTTATAGGTCACTATAGAAGCTTAAAATGAAGTACCTTTATCCACTAGAGGGAGCTTGAGAACCTTACTTTGTTTGATGTATGAAAGTGTTAACTATATGGGTCCACACCCACACAGGTATCTGTGACCCCTCCCCATATAGCTATTTAAGTAGTGTGTTTAGTTACTTTTGTATACAACATGATTAAGGTCAGTTGATGACCGAAACGTCGTTGTTTTTCTGTATGTTTCATCATTAAAAGCAGTTAAAAGTTCATAAAGTGTGGTGCTGCTGCTCTTTTCTACAATTTGTCTACTTTGGGGGTTAGTGCAGAAACCCCTGTAGCGTGCACCCGAAATTGGTTGGTGAGTGCTGGGCCCATCTCTATCTTTCTATTTCCCCCCTATAGTTCAACAGACATTACTATGCGAAAACGTTCAAGGAGAGTTAAGTTACGAGTTAAGCCCAGAGTTACCCATTGACTCGGCTAATGGCCCGCACTCTCCCTGAAAATAAGCTCCATAGCCGTGTGCTCCCGCCACATCCGTGAAAAGGTGCAGAAGCTGACTAGACACTCGACCAGAGCGCCAAACACGCACCCCGTTAAACTTTTTAAGGATTCCCAGACTATCAAATCCGCCACCAACTCCCCTGGGAGTATAATTCGTGTCTGTGGGCTTAGATCTGCCGCTAAGCTGCCTTTCTAGTCTGTGATTCAAAACCCTGCCCATAGGAATGACCCTACATGCAAAATTTAGTAGACCCAAAGGAGATTGTAATTGTTTCAGTGAAATAATCTTACTGCTAGCGGCTGCTTCAACTGCTTCCAACATAGCTTGTGTCTTATCTATTGGAACTCTACAAACCATCTCCAAGGTGTCTACTTCAATAACCAGAAAAGATAAGCAGGTAGTAAGACCTTGGGTCTTATCTTCAGCTAGGGGGACCCCAAAGTGGGACATAAGACTCCACATTTCATTCATTAGCCTTAAACATTCACCCAAATCCGCTCTCCCTACTAAAAGGAAATCACCATGGAATTTACAACCCATAACGAAACGAAAAGCGGCTTCAATATCTGATTTCAGCATTAGAGCACCCCTCCCTGCCCATCTAACCAAATCCAGGGTGCTATCAAAAGAATGGTAACACACTGAACTTAGCTTAGGGTCGATGGCATCATTGACTGAGCAACCCTTGGGATATGAAAGGTGCTGTATAAGGCAACATTTTCCTGCCTCTTTTTAGGGGGATACTACCAATATTTGGAAGGGGAGGATAGGGGAAGGGCCTATCATTTGTCCGGCAGCCAACTCTTTGTTTAACCAAGTTTCTATGCACATTTGAGCATTTAATAGGTTGAAAGACTGGAATAAGAAACCCATAGGTAAAACCCTCCCATAATAATTTGGCTGCTGCCTGATCTGGATAAGCATGCAACCAGGGCTCAAGCATGGGAACCCTCACTGGTGACTGCGCCTTTTGTTGCCATGTTGGTATTAGGGGATCTACCGGCTGCTGTGTTATCTTTGTGCTTAAGGCAATCACAGCCCGGGGGGGGGTCGGCACAGAATTTGCAGACGTGTCTGAAGCTACTGGCACTACCTCTCCTGCATTTTCGTTCCTGATATGACCAACATGCCCTCTCTATTTCTATTGCCACAAAATGTTTTTAAACTTGTATTCATGGATGGGGTGGGGGAAGCACTGTGAGGGCTCATACGATGCCAAAGCTGCCAAAGCAGCCACTCGTCAAACGTGTCTGGGCACTTGAATTTTTTAGGGCCTGTCCCATCAGCACTTTTTTCACGCTGTCTATAAGCTTCAACCAACAGGTCGAAGATGTTAATGTATTTACCTTGATGTATACGCTTTACTATTTTTGGACGTAAGTGAGCGTGGAGGAAGTACATTTTTGCTGGGTTGGCATCCCCATATAATGCAGCCCTTCTCTCGGACACTGCACTCAGGGGAGGTGTACTTTCAATGGGAAGGGGTGCTACCCCGTCACTTTGATTGGGCTGAGATGAGCCTACACTGACCTGCTTACTAGAACCTGAATGACATTTCCTCAGGATCTTTTTAATCATCCTAAACATCCTCTTTCGCCCTTTTCCCTGAAGACCTAGAGATGTGTCGTTGTCTGAATCAGTGTCAGTAGGGGAGGAGTCTGAAGAATCATTATGGTCATGTGTAAATGTGTTAGACTCACCATGCACCGCTGTTGCAGGGTCTGGTAATGATGAACCTGCGACTGCTGAAGATGTTTCTGCCGCTCCTGCCGTGGAGAGATTTTGCGCCTGATGATTTTTGGATGTACCCGGAGTCACCTGTTCCATTGTTGCTGGCAATATTGATGTACCTGGAGGAATGTTCGTGGCCGTGCCTGCGTGCTCTGCCGACAACACCCCCTGCAAGAGATCCTACAATTTGCGAGCACATTGTACATTGTGACCGGGAGTATCAGAGAATTGTAAACAGGGATGAAGAGGAAATTGGCATTGAACCAGTATATAAAGGCTTTACATTCCCATAGAACTGTCATTCAATGAAGTTACAATCATACTTCCCCTACCCTGATGCCCACCGACATTCATAATACTTTGCAAACCAGAACTGCATTCATTCAGGTGAGAGGTTTGATTAGCCAGGTTCTGCTGAAGTAAAATATCACTCACACTCCTTGCAGCTTGTAAAGGATTATGGGGAAGACCTGATATGTTAGTGACATTCCCTGATTGAATAAGTGCATTGTCTTGTCCTACTGCATTGACCATAGAGCTAACTCTGTGTACTGCGCTATTTTCTGCTGCAGCTGCAATATTTCCCAAAGAACTGGGCATTTTTCCTGAGCCTTTATTATTAGCTTTACTAATTTTGCCCCTTATTTGTGAACTGATCCTATTGGCTACTGATTTCTTAGGTACTTTGCACTGTGCAACATGACCTGATCTTTTGATACTTTTTAACTGAGGCCTTACGCTGCGCTGTAATGCATTTCCGCTGCGCTGATTGCCCTCTCTGGACTCCCTGCCCCAATGTCGCCTCATGGTGCTCACCTGCGAGCTCCTGAGGAACCGCACTGCCGCCATGTTGTATAGGACGAATACCGGAAGTGGCCACGCCCTCCGCTGCAACTTCTGGTGACGCTCGCGCTGGAACTACAATACTGGAAGTAGGCTGCAAGGCCTAAACTTCCCATGGAGCTGGGCCTGGAGTATCTGGATGGTGAAAAGGAGGCAGCATGGCCTGGATGGTCTATATATTGTGCGGTTTGCTTAAAGAAGGCCGCACTTGAACTGAAAGGGGGGTGGGAACTGATAATTGCACCGGGAGTGTGGCGATAGACTGAGGCAAAGATATAATACCTGATGGGGTAGTTACTTGCACTGGGGGTGTGGCGGTAGATTAAATAATACCTGAGGGGGTAATTTGACCTACTGATGCAGCCATTGCAGTCGCGATTAATGCCAAAAAAGATGAAACGGCTGTTGCCGCGGATGGCGGAACTTCTGCAAAAAGAGGGGCTATCTGGATATCTGGCAAAGGATGTGACTGAGCCTGCAAAACTGATCCTAGATTTGCTAGAGATTACCAAGGTTGAACATCAAGTTGAGAATCACTAGGGATTTGCTCAGCAGGAATATCATGGGCATTAAAAGAAGCGTGTACTTCAGCCTGAAACTCATGTTGCATTTGAGTGGGGGGTATAACATCTATATCCTCCTCAAATTGAGAACTTATACTTATCTGCTTATTTGCCCTAGTAGAAGCAGATGGATCCTGGCCTTCCTGATAACGCCTAGGAGGCAACACCGAATGCCTTGAATGCTGCATGATCACAAAAGAGACTTCACAACCTTTGGAACTGGATGGAGAAGAGGAAGTTGCTTGCCTGTTTCCAGCTTATAAGGTAAGCAGGGGCCCTACTTACTCTGCAACATTGTTGCAATCACTAAACCAACCCTCTTCTCCTATCCCACTATCCTACAGCCTTAACCCTCAGCACGCTCCAGGTCCATGCTGGGCCCTACACCAACTTTGTCAACACAAACATTAAGCTTCGTATCACAGTTAACTTGAGCTGAACATGAGCCTTTAAAGGTAACACCTAGTATATTTAAACTGATTTTCTCCTCAGTAACATCAGGAGGTGTGGGGGGAAGGGGGGGGGTGGATTTTAAAGAACCTATCCAAAGCATTTCACATTTATTTTTTATGTTCAAAAGAGATTTTGATGCAAAAATTGCAAAATGCTCAAAAATACATTTACATTCAGATTCAGACAAAACAAATATGGTAACATCACCAGCATAAGCAATATGCTGTAAAAATAAAGATAACTTTCTCTTATGGTTTTGTAAAAAACAGCGATACACTCACCCTAGCTGTTAGAAAAGCATATCGCTAACAGATCACCCCATGACACAGCTCTTTCTTTAATGAGGTGACGTTCCCACCTCTAGACCAATAGCCGTGCGTGTCAGCTGACATCCTAGCATGGTTAGAGGTCTAAACGTCACCTCATTGGGGAAGAGTGCTGTGCCGTGGGCAGCCGGAAGCACTCTGTTAGCGAGTGTAACGCTGTTTTTTACAAGATGATGAGAGAAAGTCATGTTTATTTTTATTGTTGGCAAATCCTAGCATTCTAATATGCTTGGATTGATCATCACTAGCTGATATCATAATGCTCTGAATATGGAGCATTTAGCAGAGCATAAACAACTTCTGAATGATATCCGAGTGATGTCTTAATAAGCACCTGGCCCACATACTCCACACTGCTGATCTCTTCATGATTGCCACAATAGGTTAATCTGACAACATTCCTCCTCTTTAAAGGAATTTTCACAGGTGAATTAGAAAAAAAAAACTTTGGGCCTCTCCAAGCTTCATATCTGGAAGTTGAATGTTGGTCAGTAAAGGAAACAGCAGCTTTTCCATTTTTAAAACCTGGTGCAGATACTAGCGGTTCAATTTATCAAGCCCTTCTCTCTTCGACTGCAGGTTCTCACAAGAGAACCTGCAGTCAGGATTTATCAAGCAGCGGTCATCAGACTTCCTGTCTGCGCGTGATTGGCTGTTCGTGGGCAGCGGGGGGTTTTGCATGAGAGGACTAAAAATCACTAGTGTGCAATGTTAAATTTGGGCAGCGGATTGCTGCCCGCCAGAGGAGAGCTGAGGTGGACAGGGGCGAATATGTACGCCCCTGTCCGCCCTTGATTGATAAATTCAGCCCTTGGTGAACTTTAAAAACAGGAGGCACAGATGATACAACAGTGGCAAACGACTTGCTGGGGTCTGCAGCAACTCCATGCAATCTTGTAATTACAGGTTTTTTGGGACCAGCCTCAGCTCCTGGCATTGCTGTAATTTTAGGCTGTTTAAATCCCACAGCTGATACTTGCAGTCAGTTGCAAATCTGTAGCTTCTGATTTATGCCACAATATTGTGCTTTGTTTTCTACAAGCCATAGGGGTTTCTTGCACTGTGTAATTAGTATTGCTAGTAGGCAGCATTAGATGTTTAATTGCTTACAATAGTTTTCCCCCCATTACTCAAATCCATTGCCTCTTTATAAATTACATATGTGGCCTGTGCACAAGCAAAATCCATGTCTGTATTACTTTGCTTTACTGCAGACTTCTCACCCCTTGGGTAAGGAATCATCACGCTCAGCTTCTATGTTTACACAAACATTCTCTGATTGCAGCACGTGCTCATGGCTGTAAAGTGTCTTGATTTGCTCAAATTCATTAGAGCAAGATTCATTTTCTTGTCTGACCTAGCTTAAGCCCAAATGATCGAAAGTGCTACAAGGCGGTAAAATATTCTAAGGGATCTGGCGAGAGGCGTTTACTATACATGCCATTTGTCGATGATGCTGGCTCTAGACAACTCTCAGAATCGCCGACCATATTGACGATGTATAGCATGTATGGGTCCTGGCGCCTGGAGCCTGGATGAAGAGGGCCCAACGCCGGATTAAGAGGAGCCGGATTCCCCATTAACTGTGAGTACCACTTTTGGGATTAGTTAGGGTTTTTTTTAAGGGGTATTGTCATTTATTTTAGTGTTAGTTTTTTGTTGTTTTTTTTTGGGTGTTTTTTTTATTTTATGGGGCATGTAGTTTAGTGTTAGGTATAATAGTGGGGTTTTTGTTTTGGATACTGTAGTTTTATTTTTTTTGTAACAAGATTTTTTTTATAATTTAGTGGGGTTACTTTAAAGGGGGGATTTGTTTAGAGTGGGGTTAAGTGTTAGTGTAGTTTGCATTGGCCTTAATATCCTAAACACCCCCATACCTGTATGGGGGTTGATTAGGTGATAATTGTTAGTTATTATTTTGTAGTCCTTAATCTCTCTGATTATTGTTAGTATATGTTAATATATATTTATGTTAAAGTATTTAGTAAGATTAAATTATATTTTTACATAACAAGCATTCCATTATGTAGACCTATAATTATTATTAATTATACTGTCTTTAAATGGACAGTCAAGTCCAAAAAAACTTTTGTGATTTAAATAGGGCATGTAATTTTAAACAACTTTCCAATTTACTTTTATCACCAATTTTACTTTGTTCACTTGGTATTCTTAGTTGAAAGCTAAACCTAGGAGGTTCATATGCTAATTTCTTAGACCTTGAAGACGCCTCTAATATGAAAGCATTTTGAGAGTTTTTCCCCACTAGAGGGCGTTAGTTCATGTGGTTCATATAGATAACATTAAGCTCATGCACGTGAAGCTCCTAGGAGTGAGCACTGATTGGCTAAAATGCAAGTCTGTCAAAAGAACTGAAATAAGGGGGCAGTTTGCAGAGGGATAGATACAAGGTAATTACAGAGGTAAAATGTGTATTAGTATAACTGTGTTGGTTATGCAAAAATGGGTAATGGGTAATAAAAGGATTATCAACCTTTTTAAACAACAACAATTCTGGTGTTGACTGTCCCTTTAATTAGAAATAATAAACAGAACAAGAAATAACAATTTAATTTATATGCAAGTATTTAAACATTATACATTCTTCATAACAATGCATCATTTTAAATATTGAACATTTATGTATAGGGCCTTAGCTTCTACAGTTAGTTATGGCAGTTTAGGGGTCAATGTTTAAATAATATGGTTTGTCATGTACAATGAATATTGTTTAATGTATTGTAGATATCTTAAAGGGGATTTAATGTTGCTTAATATTATTTGAAACATAAACATAGATTTTCAAATATATATTTATGTTTGAAATAATAGCAAGCAACTATTAAATTCCTTTAAAGATATCTCCAATACTTTCAATAGTCTACACTGTACATGACAAAGCATATTTTGTCAAGGAGATGAGGTAAGCACTGGAGTGCCGGCAAAACCTCACCAGCCTAGCCAGGCTCCTGGAACTCAGCGCCGGAATGGAATTGAGCTCCGGTCTACCACTTCTTAAAAGGGGTGTTGATAGAGAAGGGTGCAAGGGATCAAGTTGGTCTTTTAGTATGTTGCCAGCAACTTGATGAGGCACCTAGGGATATGACTTGTTTGGGGGGTGCTACCTTCTGGGAGAAATGGGGGACTGGATTTGAAGTGTGATGTAGGTGTAGGTGTTCAGTCAGAGGTAGCAAGGCGATGCAGTTATAGGCATTCAGGGGGAGTTAGTGGGGTATGCTAGTGGGGGTAGCCTGCACTTTTGCTTCAGACACATCGACTCAAGATCTATATTTTTGTCTCTCTAGATATCAGCTGCTAGCCTGAGCTAGTTAGTGTAGGTGTAAATAAACTTAGGTCCCTATGGCAATATTTGAAGTTTGCCTACACGGAAACTAATTTTAGTTTCAGTGAGCGCACTGTCTGCACCTTGTAGGCACACTTTGAATAGGGCCCCCTCCGCAGCAAAATGCAGACGAGCGGTGAAGTGGGTGGTGGCGTCATGCTCCCATTGACTTCTATGGGAGGGACATCGCCGCTCGCCCGCATTGCTCGAACACATCCCTTTTCTTTAAATATTTCGACAGACCGTTGGGCTGCGATGCCGACGAGGCCATCAAAGCAGTTTCCTGAAGGTCTATCGATGCTTTTAATATCGGGACCTTAAAGTCTTCCTTCTTTTTTAAGCTCCAAATTCCTTTTCTGTTTACTGTCTGTAGCAGACATCATTTTTTAAACAACTTTACATTCTGTAAATTAGTTTTTGCTGCTTGCTCACTCTGCACATCCTCGTTAACTTTTAGAAACTCAGAAGCTGACATATCATGCTGTTTTGTTTGTGTTGCCTTTTCTTGCTCAATCCAAGACAAATATTGATTTTTATAAGTCTTTACCTTTTCTTCAGAGGTCAAACTGAATCTGCAGTCTTTCTGTGCTTCATCTCCCCAGCTTCCTGCACCCCTCCTGGGTCATCAGCCATACTGAGTCTTCAGTGGGAGCTCAGCAGAACACAGCCTCACAGGTGTAACGCAAACTGCCTATATAGAATTAGGACAGGGGCTTCATAGTACTGGTGAGATTTCTTAGAAAATCTCACAAGCCCAGCGAGCTTTAGATAATGGGGCCCATAGAAACAAAATAGACTCACTTGCTTTTGTTTACTATGTATGCTATGGAAACAAAATCTTTGTGGTGCTTTCTCACCATTGTTTTTGATAATTCTGAAATTAGAAAGTGCCCAGTCTGCTGAAAGAGATTATGATTCAGGTAGGTGACCTTAAAAATGATCGAAAACTGATATTTAAATCAACCAGGTGTAAAAAAAAAAAAAAAAAAAAGGCTAAAATGGCTTCAGCATATGGTAAGAAATGGATTGGCAGTGATAGAGTTAAAAATGTGACATCAGAGAACTGAAATTAATCAACATATTTATTTAGGTTGAAGCCTATAGAAAAATCAACATTCTGTGGCTGTATCTGTAACATACAATGAAGGAAACTGTATGTCTCCAAAATATACGTGTGCCTATAGCGCCTAAATAAGACTGCTGGACATGTTCATTACAGAGTGCGCATATCTATCTGAAATCTAAGTGTTTGTGCATATTTTACATGAATCCAGCAGGATTTAAGTTAGGTGTGGTTTAAGATTGGATCTATCGGGATCTGACTTTTAACCCCACCTTAAACTTCACACACATAAGAACTGACAAACACATGCACAGTACTTAATCTTTATGTACAAAGAAACACACAAACCACTTGAAAGTGTTTACTGACAAGCATGCTCAAACCTCACAAATATGTGTAGTGACAAACACAAGCTTAATGCATACATGTGCTCACTGGCCTGCAGACATGCACATATACAAAGCTTCTGTACATTCGCCTACACATAAACCCAGCCGTTTCCCGACTCCTCTAATTGGGCACAGCTGCAAAAACACCAGTTCCTTACTAGTCTAGGAGAGTAGCTGTGAGGGGTACGTGATATTCTAGGTGGAAGGAATATGGTGCATTTTCTGAGCTACCATTTACACTTCAAGCACTGAGGAGATGCACATTTTGCCCAAGAGCTCTTTGAAAATTAAAGTGTAGCCTTCAAAGGACATTAAATACTTTTTGCTTTAGTGAAAAAAAAACTGTGCACCATAGAGAGGTCAAAAAGCAAATACTGTAACCTGCAAATGTGTAAAAACAAATACCGGTAGCTGTAAATTCAATATGCAGAAGTTTTAAAACGTGGGTTACAGATTTTGCTTTCTGGTTTCTCTAGGGAACGTGGGACAAATAATTTTTAGATAAAAGCAAGAGATGTTTAATGTCCCTTTAAGTGCTTATTCTCAATGGTCAAGAGATATATTTGAAAGGGTATAAGCATGATATTAGTTATTAACACCAGTCTTGGCTAATCAATTTAAAAATAATTCATTATACTTAATAAATAAATCTAGCACATGTTGATATTGCTTATTTTAGCAAATATGAAGATCCAAACATTAAAGGGACAGGAAACCCCCCCCCAAAAAATGTTTTATGATTTTCATGGAACTTACAATTTTAAACTACTTTCCAATTTAATTTTATTATCAAATTTGCTTCATTATCTTGTTATCCTTTGCTGTAAGGGACAGCATTCCACTACTGGCAGCTAGCTGAGCAAATCTAGTTAGCCAATCACAAGAGACAAATGTGTGCAGGCACCAATCAGCAACTAGCTAGTAGTGTAGGATATGTGAGTATTAATTTTCAACATGGGATACAGAGAGAACGAAGCACATTTAAAAATAGAAGTGAGTTTAAAAGTGTGTTAAAACGACATGCTGCATCTGAATCATGCAAGTTTAATTTTACTTTGATTTAACCCCTTAACGACCAAGGACGTATAGGGTATGTCCTACAAAAAATGTCACTTAATGAACAAGGACGTACCCTGTACGTCCTCAGGGGTTTCAAGCGGTGGAAGTGATTGTGATCGGTTCCAGACGCTTTCAAGGTATTGCAGTGATGGCTCGATATTGAGGCATCACTGCAATACCTTTTTATACCCACCACTCTGTGGCCCTCTCTGCATCGGCCAGCGATGGTGCTGATTTTTGATGGGTGGGAGCCATAGCAGGGAGGCGGGTGGGCGGCCCATCTCTGGATCACTTCCTGATCCGGTGCGTGCAAGTGGTTGGGAGCGCGGGGGGGGGGAGGCAGGTGGGAGCGCACAGGTGTGTGCGCGCGATAATACTATAAAACAAAATTACATTGAAGGTGATGGGATGGTGGGAGAGGGAAGGGGGGCGTTAATAAATGTTAAGAAAGGGATCTGAGAGGGGGAGGCGGGTAGGCTATTGAGGGGTGGCAGCTACACTACAGAAAATTGGCTTTTTTGCCAACAAAAAAAATAAAAAAGAACACTTTTCTCTTAGCAAACTGGGTACTGGCAGACAGCTGCCAGTACCCAAGATGGCAGCAAATAGGTAGAAGGGGCTAAGGGGGGATCTAACACTGCAGAATAAAAAAAAAAGCTTTTTATTTTAGTACTGGCAGACTTTCTGCCAGTACTTAAGATGGCGGTGACAATTGTTAGGAGGGGGAGGAAAGAGAGCTGTTTGAGGGGGATCAAGGAGGGATCAGGAGGTGGGATATGTCAGATGGGAGGCTGATCTCTACACTAAAGCTAAAATTAACCCTACAAGCTACCTAATTAACCCCTTAACTGCTGGGCATAATGCAAGAGTGGTGTGCAGTGGCATTTAGCGTCCTTCTAATTACCAAAAAGCAATGCCAAAGTCATATATATCTTTTTTTTTTTTAAAAAAAAACAAAACAATTTAATTGGATAATTATATTTATACAAAATGTCTACAGTTACTTCTTTTAAACAAAGATTCCAGATATTTTGAAAGCGCCTCACTGGCACAAGGAATTAGAAGAATCTTTTTATTAAAGTTACTAGTTTACAATTCTGTGTGCATCATTAAACAAATACAAGAACGTTGTAACACCATAGTGGTATACTGGTGGTATTCAGCACCGACTTAAAGCGTCATTCAGGACCTCCACGTTGGATATATTCCATTTCCTTATTAGACATGGATTTTCCTCTGTATTTCTGTGGAAGTGAGCTCCCTTGTGCCTTACGGATGGACAATATGTTTTGATTTCCTGGAGGGTTATCGCTGGCTGTTTGATGTGCAGTTATCGGGGGTGTAGTGAACGGAAAGATCATGGATTTTAAGACTTCTTGTACATTAGGCTTAGGACCGTTCTTCCTATCAGGAAACCTAATTGTAGATACATGGGGCTTCACAGTCTGAACGACCCTGCTGGCCACCGCCATTTTACTTCCCATGGTGACCCCAGACTTCTACATTCTCTTCCGGATGTCAAGATAAGTCTACACCTCAGCTGTCTGTGTGGAGGAGACATCACGTCCAAAGCCATATATATCTAATATTTCTGAACAAAGGGGACCCCAGAGAAACATTTACAACCATTTGTGCCATAATTGCACAAGTTGTTTGTAAATAATTTCAGTGAGAAACCTGTTAGTGAAAAAGATAACTATTTTTTTTATTTAATCGCATGAAATATACCAAAGTGGGCCTAGATCAATACTTTGGGTTGTCTACTAAAAAAAATATATACATGTCAAGGGATATTCAGGGATTCCTGAGAGATATCAGTGATACAATGTAACTATCGCTAATTTTGAAAAAAATTGGTTTGGAAATAGCAAAGTGCTACTTGAATTTATTGCCCTATATAATTTGCAAAAAAAGCAAAGAACATGTAAACACTGGGTATTTCTAAACTCAGTACAAAATTTAGAAACTATATATTGTTTTTTGGTGGTTGTAGATGTATACCAGATTTTTGGGGTTAGAAAAAGTTAGAAAAAAGTATAATTTTTTTATAGTAAATTATACGATATGATGAAAATAATGGTATCTTTAGAAAGTCCATTTAATGGCGGAGAAAAATGGTATATAATGTGTGTGGGTACAGTATACGAGTAAGAGATAAATAACAGCTAAACACAAACACCAGCAGAAATGTAAAAATAGCCCTGGTCCCAAATGGTAAGAAACTTGAAAAGTGCTGTGGTCACTAAGTTAACATATATGTTTTTACCAAAAGAGCACTGTTCAATATCCCTTTAAATGGGAATGTGCCTTTTGGACGATGTTCTATTTAATATATAACTGATGTGGTGATTCTATTCCTCTCAAAGGGCGAGATAACATATACGACGCAGGCTTCAACTGCTGAAACCCCCGCTGCCCGTAATTTCACCTTGCACATCGGGGAATCACATATACGGCGCCGGCAGTTCATAAAGTGCCGTAAGTCGGATAAACTAGTGATGTCCAGAATAGAGCATAAATAAACATTTCTGGAGACGCCAGTGACTTACAGCACTTTAGAAACTTCCAGCGCCTAAGATAAACGCAGGCTTCAACTGCTGAAACCCCCGCTGCCCGTAATTTCACCTTGCACATCGGGGAATCACATATACGGCGCCGGCAGTTCATAAAGTGCCGTAAGTCGGATAAACTAGTGATGTCCAGAATAGAGCATAAATAAACATTTCTGGAGTCGCCAGTGACTTACAGCACTTTAGAAACTTCCTGCGCCTAAGATAAAAAAAAAAATCTCCAGTAAAAGTCTAACCCGCCTCCCAAAAATAAACCCGACACGTAAAACCCCTATATCCGCCATCAAACCCACATCGGAACTAATATTAAAAGTATTAACCAATACCTAATCCCCATTAATTTACAACACAATAAACCTAATAAAGTATATCAACCCCCAATCCTCCATTAATCCACATCGAAATAAACCTAATAAAGTATATCAACCACTAATCCGCCATTAACCCACATCGCAATAAACCTAATAAAACTATTAAACCCTAATCCGCAATTAACCCACATCGCAATAAACCTATTAAAGTATATAAACCCCTAATCTACCATTAACCCACACCGGAATAAACCTAATAAAGTATATCAACCCCTAATCCGCCATTAACCCACATAGAAATAAACCTAATAAAGTGTATGAACCCCTAATCCGCCATTAACCCACATCACAATAGGATTTCAGTAGCTCTTTGAAGAATCAAATCAGCCAATAGGAATGCAAGGGACGCCATTTTTAAACGCGTACCTTGAATTCACTATTCAGTGTGCGGCGGCGATTGTTCGAAGAGGATTCTCCACGCTTCATAGCTCCGCGGTCGCCGGTACTACTCCGCGCTCATCTCCGCTCCGCACCGGCTTGGTACTGGATGAAGAAGGAAGAGGTCCCCGCTTGGAAGAAGATGTCGGCCGCCTGGAAGAAGACTTCACCACCTAGAACAGGATCTTCTCTGTCGGACTTCAGGAACGGTGAGTACCTATTTGGGGGAGCTAGACTTAGACTTTTTTTATTTTTCGGGGGTTTATTTTTTTTTAGATTAGGGATTTCGGGGCACTCTTAAAAGAGCTGAATGCCCTTTTAAGGGCAATGCCCATACAAATGTCCCTTTAAGGGCAATGGGTAGTTTAGGATTTTTTATTGTTAAGTTTTTATTTTTATTTTGGGGGTTTGGTGGGTGGGGGGTTTTATTGTTAGAGGGGGAACTTAGCATTTTTTTTTAAGGAAAAGAGCTGTTTAACTTAGGGCAATGCCCTACAAAAAGCCCTTTTAAGGGCTATTGGTAGTTTAGCATTAGATTAGGGTTTTTTTTTTATTTTGGGGGGCTTTTTTATTTTCATAGGGATTAGGTTTATTTTTTTTTATTTTTGATAATTTGGTTTATTATTTTATGTAATGTTAGACTTTTTTATTTTTGTAATCTTAGATTAATTTTTTTTATTTTTATTTTAAAGTAATGTTAGCTTTTTTATTTTAATTGTAATTTAGTATTTTTTTATTTAGGTAATTTGGGTTAATTTAGGGGGTGTTAGGTTAGGGGGCTTAGTAATTTAATTAGTTATTTGCGTTGTGGGGGTTTGGCGGATTATGGGTTAATAGATTTATTAGGATTATTGCATTGTGTGGGTTTGGCGGATTAAGGGTTAATAGATTTATTAGGTTTGTTGCGATGTGGGTTAATGGTGGATTAGGGGTTCATATACTTAATCAGGTTAATTGCGATGTGGTTTATTGGCGGATTAGGGGTTGATATACTTTATTAGGTTTATTGCGATGTGGGTTAATGGCGGATTAGGGGTTCATATACTTTATTAGGTTTACTGTGATGTGGGTTAATGGTGGATTGGGGTTTATATACTTTATTAGTTATTGCGGTGGGAGATTGCGGTTGACAGGTAGATCGATATTGTGCATGCGTTAGGTGTTAGTTACTATTTTCAGGGGGTTACGGAGCTCACAAATTCAGCGCAAGGCTTGCTGCGCCTGCCTATGTGTGGCGAGGTGAAAATGGAGTAAAATTTCTCCACTTTCGCCACGTAAATCATTGCGCTGAATATGTGATACCGATTTGCGAAGCGGTTCTATGTTAGCTTATGGGAGTAAAAATTGCAGCCGATGGGTGAAATATACCTGCTGCATTTATATGCGGCGCTGTATATGTGATACCAAAACCGCTTAAAAAACGGCGTTGCCAGCTTTTGCGGGTGACGCCACATATGTAATCTTGCCCAAGGCTTTTATGGAGAACTAATAAACATTTTTTGGGGTAAAAAAGGGAATGTGCAAGAAAGAAATAGTTTATAGTCCTTCTCTATTATTTACAAACTTCTAGGAATTCACCAACATGAAAAACCGACTTCAGTCAAAAGACTTAAAGGGACACTAAACCCAATTTTTTTCTTTCATGATTCAGATAGCGCATGCAATTCTAAGCAACTTTCTCATTTACTCCTATTATCAATTTTTCTTCGTTCTCTTGCTATTTATATTTAAAAAGCAGGAATATGATGCATAGGAGCCGGCCCATTTTTGCCTGAGAACCTGGGTTATGCTTGCTTATTGGTGGGTAAATTTAAGCCTCCAATAAGCAAGCGCTATCCATGGTGCTGTACCTAAAATGGGCTGGCTGCTAAGATTTACATTCCTGCTTTTAAAATAAAGATAGCAAGAGAACAAAGAAAAATTGATAATAGAAGTAAATTAGAAAGTTGCTTAAAATGTCATGCTCTTTCTGAATCATGAAAGAATAAATTTGGGTTCTGTGTCCCTTTAATGGCTTCATGTGGTTTTGTTATGGCCAACGTGATGTTGCTGCCTCAGAGGTTGCCTCATCATGAGGATGTAGGTTATCAAATCTGAGGGTGTTATCATGTTTTTCTTTTAATTATGGGTCAAAAGAGCTACTAAACCATATATTTCTCTCTGTGCCTTGTTCTTGTTTCCTTGCAAGATTGTTACAAGTTGTGACAAGTTTGAAGCATAAGAGGATTACATTCTAGCAGCTCAATTACATTGACAGTTGAATAACAGCCTAATTACGCAAAGTAAAAGAGGTGGGGAAGCCACTTGGTGGTCATATAATGCCTTTTCTATTGCCATTACAATATTTGGTTGAGTCCATAAAAAAAGTATAACAGGTGACACTGTGCTTAAAGGGACACTGAATCCAAAAATGTTTATTTCGTGATTCAGATCGAGCATGCAATTTTAAGCAACTTTCTAATTTACTCCTATTATCAATTTTCTTCATTCTCTTGCTATCTTTATTTGAAAAAGAAGGCAGCTAAGCTATTTTGTTGGGTCAGATGCTGGACAGGACTTGTTTATTGGTGGGTGAATTTATCCACCAATCAGCAAGAACAACCCAGGTTGTTCACCAAATATGGGCCGGCATCTAAACGTACATTCTTGCATTTCAAATAAAGATACCAAGAGAATGAAGAAAATTTGATAATAGGAGTAAATTAGAAAGTTGCTTAAAATTGCATGCTCTATCTGAATCACAAAAGAAAAAAAAATGGGTTCAGTGTCCCTGCTCCAAAATAGCATAGAATAAAAGTTGACTGATGACAGTAACATGTTTAAGAGTTCATGAGAGTAAAAATTAAACTTTCACAGTTCTAATAATTAACTTCTGTTATCAAATCGAATTTGTTCTTTTTGTATCCTTTGGTGAAAATTATACCTTCTGGGAGCTATCTGCTGATTGGTGTCTATACAGATATGCCTTATGTCATTGGTTTACTACTGTTCAGTTGCTCCAGGGCTGGCTTTAACTTTGTATTCAACCCATTTGTTAAACACACAGTTCTGTTCAATAATAACGTTATAAAATAACCCAACAAAACATTATTATTATTGCCCTATTTTGTCCCTTTAAGCAGTCAATTGATACTAAAATCAATCTGAACTCATAATAATCACATTTGATTGTATAATGTCATCATGAATAACATAAGTATGGGGCTCAAACTTAACCCCTTAGTGACCAGAGCACTTTTCCATTTTCTGTCCGTTTGGGACCAAGGCTATTTTTACATTTCTGCGGTGTTTGTGTTTAGCTGAAATTTTCCTCTTCCTCATTTACTGTACCCACACATATTATATACCGTTTTTCTCGCCATTAAATGCACTTTCTAAAGATACCATTATTTTCATCATATCTTATCATTTACTATAAAAAAATTATAAAATATGAGGAAAAATGGAAAAAAAAAACACTTTTTCTAACTTTGAACCCCAAAATCTGTTACATATTTACAACCACCAAAAAACACCCATGCTAAATAGTTTCTAAATTTTGTCCTGAGTTTAGAAATACCAAATGTTAACATGTTCTTTGCTTTTTTTGTAACTTATAGGGCCATAAATACAAGTAGCACTTTGCTATTTTCAAACCATTTTTTTTTCAAAATTAGCGCTAGTTACATTGGGACACTGATATCTTTCAGGAATCCCTGAATATCCATTGACATGTATATATTTTTTTTTAGAAGACATCCCAAAGTATTGATCTAGGCCCATTTTGGTATATTTCATGCCACCATTTCACGCCAAATGCGATCAAATACAAAAAATCGTTCACTTTTTCACAAACTTTCAGTTTCTCACTGAAATTATTTACAAACTGCTTGTGCAATTATGGCATAAATGGTTGTAAATTCTTCTCTGGGATCCCCTTTGTTCAGAAATATTAGACATATATGGCTTTGGCATTGCTTTTTGGTAATTAGAAGGCCGCTAAATGCCACTGCGCACCACACGTGTATTATGCCCAGTAGTGAAGGGGTTAATTAGGGAGCATGTAGGGAGCTTCTAGGGTTAATTTTAGCTTTAGTGTAGTGTAGTAGACAACCCCAAGTATTGATCTAGGCCCATTTTGGTATATTTCATGCCACCATTTCACCGCCAAATGCGATCAAATTAAAAAAAACGTTACATTTTTCACAATTTTAGGTTTCTCACTGAAATCATTTACAAACAGCTTGTGCAATTATGGCACAAATGGTTGTAAATGCTTCTCTGGGATCCCCTTTGTTCAGAAATAGCAGACATATATGACTTTGGCGTTGCTTTTTGGTAATTAGAATGCTGCTAAATGGCGCTGCGCATCACACGTGTATTATGGCTAGCAGTGAAGGGGTTAATTAGGGAGCTTGTAGGGAGCTTGCAGGGTTAATTTTAGCTTTAGTGTAAAGATCAGCCTCCCATCTGAAACATCAGACCCCCTGATCCCTCCCAAACATCTCTCTTCCCTCCCCTACCCCACAAATGTCCCTGCCATCTTAAGTACTGGCAGAAACTCTGCCAGTACTAAAATAAAAGGAAAATTTGGGCTTTTTTGTGCATTTTTTTTTGCATATTTACATATGCTTCTGTGTAGGATCCCCCTTAGCCCCCAACCTCACTGATCCCCCACCAAACAGCTCTCTAACCCTCCCCCTCTGACTTAATGTGCGCCATCTTGGGTACTGGCAGCTGTCTGCCAGTACCCATTTTAGTGAATAATATGCTTTTTTTTATTAAAAAATGTCCCTTTTCTGTAGTGTAGCTTTCCCCCCCACCCCTTCCAGATCCCTTAGATGCTTTGGAAAAAATAAGTATTTAATTTTATTTGACATTTTACTTTTAAAAAAATTTCTGTAGTGTAGCGGTTCCCACCCGCTCCCGCCCCGTGCACGCGCCCGCCCGCCACCCCCCGTGCACGCGCGCGCGCCCGTGCGCGCCCCGAAGGCTCCGCCCCCGATCCAGCCCCCCTCCACCTTCCAGATCTCACCGATGGCCGCCCACCCGCCTCCCAAGTTGGCTCCCACCCACCAACGATACCGGCCATCGATGTCCGGTGCAGAGAGGGCCACAGAGTGGCTCTCTCTGCATCGGATGGCCAAGGGGGGTTATTGCAGGATGCCTCCATGCCACTGCAATAACCGGAAAGCAGCTGGAAGCGAGCAGGATCGCTTCCAGCTGCTTTCCAGACCAAGGACGTACGCCACACGTCCTCGGTCATTAACTGCATTTTTTTTTAGGACGTGTGGCGTACGTCCTTGGTCGTTAAGGGGTTAAAGGGACAGGAAACTCCAAAATGTTCTTTTTATGATTTGGATAGAACATACAATTTTAAACAACTTTGCAATTTACTTCTATTATCAAATTTGCTTCATTAACTTGTTATCCTTTGCTGAAGGAACATCATTTCACTACTGGCAGCTAGCTGGACATATCTAGTTAGCCAATCACAAGAGACAAATGCTTTCAGGCCCCAATCAGCAACTAGCTCCCACTAGTGTAGGATATGTGTGTATTCTTTTACAACAAAGGATACCAAGAGAATGAAGCACATTTGAAAATAGAAGTGACATTAAAAGTGTCCTAACCCCTTAAACTCCTGGCATTTCAGGCAAAAACTTCCCCAAAAGACCAGAGCATTTTTGGCCGATTTTGGTATATTTCATTTCTCGGCCAAATGCGATCAAATAAAAAAAAAAACATTAACTTTTTCACTAACTTTAGGTTTCTCACTAAAATTCTTACAAACAGCTTATGCAATCATGGCACAAATGGTTGTAAATGCTTCTCTGGGATTCCCTTTGTTCAGAAATACAGGGAGTGCAGAATTATTAGGCAAGTTGTATTTTTGAGGATTAATTTTATTATTGAACAACAACCATGTTCTCAATGAACCCAAAAAACTCATTAATATCAAAGCTGAATAGTTTTGGAAGTAGTTTTTAGTTTGTTTTTAGTTATAGCTATTTTAGGGGGATATCTGTGTGTGCAGGTGACTATTACTGTGCATAATTATTAGGCAACTTAACAAAAAACAAATATATACCCATTTCAATTATTTATTTTTACCAGTGAAACCAATATAACATCTCAACATTCACAAATATACATTTCTGACATTCAAAAACAAAACAAAAACA
This sequence comes from Bombina bombina, assembly GCF_027579735.1. Classification (NCBI taxonomy): domain Eukaryota; kingdom Metazoa; phylum Chordata; class Amphibia; order Anura; family Bombinatoridae; genus Bombina; species Bombina bombina. The sequence goes on from NC_069499.1 coordinate 1,189,823,922, forward strand.
AATCAGTGACCAATATAGCCACCTTTCTTTGCAAGGACACTCAAAAGCCTGCCATCCATGGATTCTGTCAGTGTTTTGATCTGTTCACCATCAACATTGCGTGCAGCAGCAACCACAGCCTCCCAGACACTGTTCAGAGAGGTGTACTGTTTTCCCTCCTTGTAAATCTCACATTTGATGATGGACCACAGGTTCTCAATGGGGTTCAGATCAGGTGAACAAGGAGGCCATGTCATTAGATTTTCTTCTTTTATACCCTTTCTTGCCAGCCACGCTGTGGAGTACTTGGACGCGTGTGATGGAGCATTGTCCTGCATGAAAATCATGTTTTTCTTGAAGGATGCAGACTTCTTCCTGTACCACTGCTTGAAGAAGGTGTCTTCCAGAAACTGGCAGTAGGACTGGGAGTTGAGCTCGACTCCATCCTCAACCCGAAAAGGCCCCACAAGCTCATCTTTGATGATACCAGCCCAAACCAGTACTCCACCTCCACCTTACTGGCGTCTGAGTCGGACTGGAGCTCTCTGCCCTTTACCAATCCAGCCACGGGCCCATCAATCTGGCCCATCAAGACTCACTCTCATTTCATCAGTCCATAAAACCTTAGAAAAATCAGTCTTGAGATATTTCTTGGCCCAGTCTTGACGTTTCAGCTTGTGTGTCTTGTTCAGTGGGGTCGTCTTTCAGCCTTTCTTACCTTGGCCATGTCTCTGAGTATTGCACACCTTGTGCTTTTGGGCACTCCAGTGATGTTGCAGCTCTGAAATATGGCCAAACTGGTGGCAAGTGGCATCTTGGCAGCTGCACGCTTGACTTTTCTCAGTTCATGGGCAGTTATTTTGCGCCTTGGTTTTTCCACACGCTTCTTGCGACCCTGTTGACTATTTTGAATGAAACGCTTGATTGTTCGATGATCACGCTTCAGAAGCTTTGCAATTTTAAGAGTGCTGCATCCCTCTGCAAGATATCTCACTATTTTTTACTTTTCTGAGCCTGTCAAGTCCTTCTTTTGACCCATTTTGCCAAAGGAAAGGAAGTTGCCTAATAATTATGCACACCTGATATAGGGTGTTGATGTCATTAGACCACACCCCTTCTCATTACAGAGATGCACATCACCTAATATGCTTAATTGGTAGTATGCTTTCGAGCCTATACAGCTTGGAGTAAGACAACATGCATAAAGAGGATGATGTGGTCAAAATACTCATTTGCCTAATAATTCTGCACTCCCTGTAGTAGACATATATGGCTTTGGCATTGCTTTTTGGTAATTAGAAGGCCACTAAATGCAGCTGCACACCACACTTGTATTATGCCCAGCAGTGAAGAGGTTAATTAGGTAGCTTGTAGGGTTAATTTTAGCTTTAGTCTATAGATTACCCTCCCACCTGACACATCCCACCCACTGATCCCTCCCTAGTCCCTCTCAAACAGCTCTCTTCCCTCCCCCACCCCACAATGGTCATCCCCAGAAAGTCTACAAGTACTAAAATAAAAGGCTTTTTTTGTTGTTGTTTTTTTTTCAATTTTTTTATAAATGTAGTTTCGGCAGTGTAGGATCCCCCCTAACCTCCCTGACCCCCCACCTAAAAGCTTTCTAAACCTCCCCCCACTACCTATTAGACTCCATCGTAGGTACTGGCAGCTGTCTGCCAGTACCCAGTTTTCAGTATTTATTTATTTTTTTATAAAAAAAAAAACAAAAACATTTTTCTGTAGTGTAGCTGCCCCCTACCTCTCCTCTGCCTCTACCTCATTTACCCCCTCCACATTCGAGATTACATCTGTCCCTACCCTCAAATCCCGCCCTCCATGTCTAGGATCCCGCTCTCCCTCCTCCCACCTACCTCCTTCCCCCTCCCTGCAGCTGTTAGTTTTTTTCCTGTAGCGTAGCGGTCCCACCCGCTCCCGCACCCTTCTGCCCCCTCCAGTGATGGATCGCCCACCCACCGACCTCCTTACCCTACAACACACCAACGATCGGCTCTCTATGCATCGGTAGCTCTGCAACTCTATTTCTGCAGTGCCCCACTCGTGGGGCATGCAGAAATAGTGCAATCTTGCTATTTTTAGCGAGATTGCAGCAGAGAGAAGCCCAGGACTGCAGCATCGCACAGGGTACGACGCTGGTCCTTAAGGGCTTAACGACCAGCATCGTACAGGGTATGGCGCTAGTCGTTAAGCGGTTAAAATTACATGCTCGATCTGAATCATGCAAGGTTAATTTTGACTTTCCTATCCCTTTAAATGAACATGAATATCAGCATCGGAATCAAGTGAACCTCACCATGCAGCAAAACAAGACTTTAGGAAATAATCCCCAGACTACAGTGAACATGGTTTTGTTGCAATTGGAGACATTAGGAATTAACTGGTCATGCTGCATCAGGAGTCTTTAAGGATTAACTCTCCACTGAACATAACCATACAGCAATAAGACATTTTAGGATTAAGCCCTGAATGCCAGTAATCATGAGTTTACATCGGCAAGAGGCTCTAGGAAAACACCAGAGGCATTGCATTATGCAAAAGTGAAAACAACTGTTAGAAACTGCTTTATTCCATATACATGTCTTAGCTAGAGTTTTAGGGTTAAACTTTCAAATGCAAATGAATATGGCTATGCTTCAGAATTAAAGGGATAGAATATAAAATAGAAGTCTTTTTGCAATGTACTTCCATTAGCAAAAATGTTTCTAGTAAAAGTTATTACTGCTTTTCTGCGCCATACCCACATATCCTGTGAGGGCCGGTGCACTAGTATTAAAGCAACACAGCTTTGCATGGAGTCAGCAGTGACTTAGGCCTCTAGTTAACAAGCTCCGTAAGAAGCTTGATGGCCCCTGTTTCTGGCGAGTCTTCAGACTCGCAAGAAACAGCAGTTATGAAGCAGCGGTCACAAAGACCGCTGCTCCATAACCTGTCCGCCTGCTCTGAACAGGCGGACAGACATCGCCGGAAATCAACCCGATCGAGTATGATTGGGTTGATTGACACCCCCTGCTGGCGGCCTCTTGTGAGCTGCTGGTGCAATACTGAATACGGCGAGCGTATTGCAGACCTTGATAACTTGGGCCCTTAGTGGACAGTTTTATACATGGAGTTTAATTTTTTTCTCATTTTAATTAGTTTGTTGTGCAAGGTTTTGAAGGCGACTTTGGGTGCCTTTATCCTTCACAGGAGGTGAGAAGTAGATGCTGATCCATGGATTATAGTGAAGAGTGACTTGAAATGTTCAACTGTGATGAGGGGCAGGTAATTAGACCTTTACATAACATGTAACAGGATCAGGCACTATTTTATAGTCTTCACAATGATGCACTCCTGTTTCTCTGGGGGTTTGGAAAAAAGCACAATTTGCCAAAGTAAATTGCAGGGGATGCAAGCAAAATAAAATTGTTTACTTTAACATTTTCAGGAGAGATTTAATTTTGAGTTTAATGCCCGCATATCACTCAAAACCAAGAGATTATTGACTCTTTGCAACAAGAAGGAACTTCACAAATTAGCGCCTACATAACAATTAATAAACATAGCCCTACAGATACAGGAGGCTATAGTAATTGACAGTCCAATTTCAGTAACATACCCCTCATAATTAGAAGATTCCTAAACTGAGATAGCTGTGTTGTTTATTAGTGGCTTTAGGGATTTTAGCAGTGATTCGTCCCACAAAACTGAGTTTTTTTTCTATGTAAATGTGCTCTGAGCATGAGTGAGTCACTTTGTAGCCATTTTGGAAGATGGGAATTTAAATAGGCAGTGTAGGGCAGATAGCCTGAAACTCCTTAGGAGTGTGTAAGCTGTGTAGTAGCAACTATGTTGCATTAGTGTGGGTGGGGTTTTGACTTACAAATAAAAAGTCAGGTTCCCGCTTGTCTTCACAGCTTTCCTCCCTTCCTTGGTTTTGGTAAGGCAGCAATTTTTAGGTTGAGCATCAATATGGTGTTCTGCAGGTGTCTGAGGCTTTATGAGGGCTACGCGGCCTGTTTCCGTAAGTCCAAGGACGGTAGTTTTTACTCCCCAGAATGTGGCATGCTGAGCGCCTAGTCACCCCTGGTTCTACTGGTGTGGAGTTTTTTCAAGAAACTCACCCTGGTTGGGCAGTTGGTCCGTGCCCAAGTCTGCCATCAGGAGATAGAGTGTTGGCTGTGCAGGGGGTAGGATGAAGTCCCCAGGTGCGTGCCTGGAGGTCCCTCCCCCATTTGAATTGCCAGGAACTCCCTAAGTCCATCTGCATGCAGCTTCGCTTAACTTGTTGTCGGCATTCACAGGCACAGCCCATCTTCCTAACAGGGGTTGCTTACACTCCTAGGCCTCTAGTTATCAATGTCTGTCGGACCTGATCCGACAGTGCGGATCAGGTCCGACAGACATCACTGAATACGGCGAGCAATACGCTTGCCATATTCATCATTGCACCAGACTCGCGGCCAGCCATCAGGGGGGTGTCAATCAACCCGATCGTACTCGATCGGGTTGAATTGCGGCGATGTCTGTCCGCCTGCTCAGAGCAGGCAGACAGGTTATGGAGCAGCGGTCTTTGTGACCGCTGCTTTATAACTGCTGTTTCTGGCGAGCCTGCAGGCTCGCCAGAAACACGGGGCATCAAGCTCCATTTGGAGCTTGATACATATGCCCCCTATTTAGATTGCTGCCACCTGGTGTAGTCTGATTGGTTGCTTATAGCCGGTTCTGCAATAAACGCGACCTACGGGTCTTTTCCCACACTTTGGTGTCCTGTATTTGAGTTATTTGTTATCTGTTATGGTTTAGTCAGTTCTATGACTGTTATGTTTAATGTTTCAGCAAGACCCAGGAGGATAGGGCATTTAATTACTTATGTCAGTACAGCTCTGAAGGCAGCCAGGACCTCCAAAATGTGTTTCCAAATCAGTACAGTCCTGTAGCTGACAAGACTGATTGCATATTTAGTTTTCAATCTACTTATGGTTACTAAAAGGTAAAACAGAATACTTATGTTAGAAAATAATCATATCAGTCAGAGAAATGCACACCCATGTACAATGGATCGTTACTATTTCTCAGGTATTATGTATATGTAGCTAGATTCTATATTCTGTGATTGAACGTGTATTTTCCTTTCACAGTCATATGCTTTAAGCCACACATGTATTTTCATGTATCTTGAAAAGAAATGCAACAAAAACGCAACCTGCAATTTACACAAAAAAGCTTGTATACTCCTGTTAAAAACATACAAATGTTAGTATCTTTGTAAGGAAACCATATGGAAGTCTGCAAGTTGTCATTTATTCAGTTTTTTTTATGATTAATAGATATAAATCCAGATCTTAGTGTTTTGCACTTTAAATCTAGCTACAAAAATTGCTGAATGCGGCTTCTAGTCGCCATCTTCGGCATTCGTTTAGTGTTGAAAAGCACGAATGCAGATTTCTAATTTGCACCACTGCTTACAAAGTAGTCTGCCAACAAGCAGATTGAGAAATATTGTAGCTTTATTAGACATCGATTTACGTGGCCAATATAAGTTTGTTTTATATTTTGTGAATAGCAACTTCACACAATGGGGCAGAATTATCAAGCTGCAAATGCAGCAGTTTCCGCGTGAGCCGTTAGGCTCGACGGAAACATAGGTTAAGAAGCAGCGGTCTTAAGGCCGCTGCTCCTTAACTTATTCGCCACCTCTGAGGAGGCAGACAGCAATCATCCCTATCAGATACAATCGGATGATTGACACCCCTGCTAGCGGCTGATTGTCCACGAATGTGCAAGGGGGCAGCATTGCACAAGCATTTCACTAGAAATGCTTGTGCAATGTTAAATGCTGACAGCGTATGCTGTCAGCATTTAGCGATGTCGGGTGGACATGATACGCTACAGCGGATCATATCCGCCCGACTCTTGAAGCAATATACTTTGCAGAAGAGTAAAACTATGCTTGATTTTTAATGATATAATAACTAAATATACACCAACTTCTGGGCATATACTTAAAGGGACTTTCCTAAGATTTTTTAAACCATATCAAATAATATTTCTATATCCTTACCATATATTATATTTACTTCCTTTGCTCTTTTTTGATTGATCTGTGCAGAAATCAGTCTCTTCGTAACATGATATTTCCTTCTAAATACAGGGAGAGTCCACAGCTGCATTCATTACTTGTGGGAATACAGAACCTGGCCACCAGGAGGAGGCAAAGACACCCCAGCCAAAGGCTTAAATACCTCCTCCACTTCCCTCATCCCTCAGTCATTCTTTGGCTTTCGTCACAGGAGGTTGGCAGAGAAGTGTCAGAAGTTTTTTCGGAGTAGTTCCTTATGAGGGGTATGGAACTGGAGTTTTAAGTAGTCTTGTCAGCCTCTCAGTGAGAGCATTGATGAAAGTTAGAGTCTGGAGATGCAGGGAGAGTCTTTCTGCGAAACCATCCAGACTTAGATGGACAGCTCCTATAAGCAATCAGCGTTGACGAGTTTCGCTGCCTGCTTTCTTCACTGAAATCCATGTCAGAGGCGCTGCTATTATCTGTCAAACTTGAAGAACCGTGTTGATGTTCCATGGATTGGATTCCGCTAAGATCGTTTCATTTTACACACACATGTTAACAATAGAAGACAGGGTCTTAGTGGGACTCCTTTATCTTTATGGAATCAAGGGTTAATATCTCCTGAGGGGGGTTATTGAACAGTGGGGTCCTTTTAATCATGTTTCTTATGTGATTTTGACTGCCTAGTTGTATGGAGACATTTTTAGGCTATTAGGCTGATACAGAACATATAGGTTATAGAACTGCGCAGTTTTATTAAACTGGCACGCTTTTACTTAGCAGGGGCGTTCCTGCATGTGGCACCATGTGACTGGGTGTAGTCACGTCTTGTTTCCCATTTCCGATTCCTGATCGAGTGGCTGCGGAGAAGAGTTAAAAAGGTCTAAAACTCTTAATTAGAATTATGGAAGGTTCTGATATGCTAAAGATTTCATCTGATTCAGATTTTGATACCTGCGTATGTTGTTAGGAAGACTGGTAAACCAGCCTGCTCAATTATGTTCCACATGCCGCAATAGAGTGTTCCTTCAAACAATGCTGAGATGTTAGAGACCACTGAGCCATCTACCTCTGTGGATACCTCGTCCCGTGAGGTACGTTCCCTAGAATCTTATCCTACACAAGCAGTTCCCATAAGTGCCATTACTCCTTCATCTGTGGGAGACTTTTTTCCACCAGAGGTTACTGCGCTTTTTCGCATGGCCATCTGTATGGCTTTAGCGAGTTTGCCTCTTCCACCTGCGGTTAAGCAAAGGTTTAATCCGTGCTCTCATACACAAGGGCCGTCGTGTAGGATGACGATTGTGCCAGATGAGTTATCAGGGTGTGTGGTTCCCTCAGAGGCTTCAGCGGTAGAACCTCCGTGGTCAGAATCACCTATTTTGGTTCCTCCGACTGTAGAGGATTTGGCATTTAGACTTAGATTGGCACGCCTGCGTTTACTTCTGGGAGAGATTTTGGTGATGTTAGAGGTTCCCAGTAATGATCCGTCAGGCGGATCTCAGTCCTCTCTATCAGATAATGATCTTGTTTAGATGTATGGAGAGGGTTGGATACTCTTCTTTATCGTCTACATGTATATAGTTATAAAATCCCAGTCCAGAGCTCTATGGGGGGCTTGTGTTATACTCAGGCAGGACCTGTTCATTTTGCACACCCTTTTGAAATTCTTTTTTGTTAGTTTAACAGATTTCTTTTCTAATCCGTTTCGGATCATTTTTGTTTTAGAGCTCGGGATTCTTGTAGACACTCTCTTTTGGAGTTTTACCGCTTGAATTGTTTCTGGTTTTATCAACTTCATGGACTTTAATGGTCTTCTGTGGAAGCCTCTAGATCTCTGTTGGGGGTGATGATTACCTCGATTTTATAGAGAAGTATATTTAAGCATTGGAGCTTATTTTCCTTATTGTTTATTCTCAGTTTTCCTAGCTCTGCTGGAACTTAAGATTATGACATTTATTTTTTGTTTATGATAGACGTATCATACCCTTGATGATGGGCATGCCCTGTTTTGGGTAATTGTTAAGTCTGTTCTTTCTTCTACTCTAGAGAGTGAAGTCCCACTGGATCTGTGGTTTTATGTGTCAGTAACCTATTTCTAGGTGTTACAGTTGCTCTTGAGTCTTGACGGATTTTACCAGCTTCAGCTAGTAGACTTGTTGAGATGCTTCTTCCTATTTTCCAAATCGATCAGAGGTGGACCTAGACTGAGTCTAGTGGGGCGCCAGGTTGGATCTTTTGGGTGCGGCTTGGTTTTTCAGACAGGAAGGCTCTTTGCCTTACAGCTTAGGAAGTTAGATCCTTCTTCGGGATCTGTCCTACAATTCCCCTTCAAGCCTTCATTGGCGCTATGTTGGATTCAGCACAGGTCGGGTCTTCACCTTAGCTTGGATTTTATTTTACTCTGTCTTTGCAGTATTTCTGGATTACTGGTGGGGGTATCATTCTCCAGTGGGTCCAGATCTCCCGGTATTGGGTTTTGGTCTCTTCCCTGTCAGTAGGGATAGTGTGTTTCTGAGGAATATGGATCAGGATTTTCCTTCCAATTCTCCTTAGGGCTTCTTCGGTAGAGCACTTTGCTCTGAAGTCTGGTCTTCTGGATCCATGCCAGTTGGGACCTCTTAATCATTTTTGAGTTTGTGAGTTCCTCCTGTGAAGTTGGAAGGGTCTCAAATTTGGTGGTGGGCGGAGGCCCACTACTGCTCTTGTCAATAATCCGGTTTCTGAGCATGCTCTTTTTCGTATCGGATGGTCCTTAAGTTCATCTGTTTTGCTCTGTCTATCCAGAGGTTCTTCTAATGTATAAATAAAATGGGTCGAGTTTCTCAGCTGAGGTCCTCAGGACTATGTGGCCTACGGGATTAGTTCCCGGCCTAGCAAGCGGTAGGCTTGGAGTTTGAATCCTGCTGTGGCAGTTTGCTTTAGACTCTGAGGAGGTATATTCTAACCTTCTTCTTTTCGGTCATGTCTTTCTCTGGTGACAATGTCTCGATCTTATCTGGAGTAGTGTCACTGAGACTGTTACTCCTTTTGTTGCCGCAAGTTTGTACTTGCGGTTTAGAGGTCTCGATGCCATGAGAGTTCCCTTGTTGCAGGGATCCTTCGGGTCAGGGTCTCTGCATTTTTTTTCCCTCTGGGGCGAATTACGAGGGGTCGCTTGGTTCTAGCCGAGAGAAGGCTGTTTTCTGAAGGTTTTTTCCTTCCGCATGTAACTGGTTACTCATCATCTATTTTAGGTGTGGAGTGTTCCCTCTTTCTCTTCCTTTGTTGGGAGGAGTTTGCTGGTCTTGATCTCTTCTGGATACTGGAGTATGCTTCTTTCCCTCTAGAAGGTGCTGGATCAGAGCTTGTCTAGCTAGTTCTTGTTTGAGGGGTAGCCAGCATAGATAGCCTGTTGGTTAACTTAGCTGCTTGGCAAGCTGAAGGTTGTGGTTGGATACCAGCTATACTTTTCTCTGGCATGTGATTTCGCAAGCAATTTTGGCTTTTTGTTTGTATTCCGGTTCCAGAGACTTATGCCTCCAGATGTTCAGTTGTGTTTGCTAGGGCCCTGCCTGTGGCAGGGCCGGCAAGTCAATTCCTTGCTCCTTTTTGGGGTTAGTTTATCCTTCTGGGGTTGCATCAGGTTCCTTTGTACCTGTACAAGAGGTGAGTTTTGAATTCTTATTCAATGACTTTTTTCGTCTGTAGATTGTTTTTTCCTCCGGGTCAGGGTCTCTGCATTTTTTTTCCCTCTGGGGCGAATTACGAGGGGTCGCTTGGTTCTAGCCAAGAGAAGGCTGTTTTCTGAAGGTTTTTTCCTTCCGCATGTAACTGGTTACTCATCATCTATTTTAGGTGTGGAGTGTTCCCTCTTTCTCTTCCTTTGTTGGGAGGAGTTTGCTGGTCTTGATCTCTTCTGGATACTGGAGTATGCTTCTTTCCCTCTAGAAGGTGCTGGATCAGAGCTTGTCTAGCTAGTTCTTGTTTGAGGGGTAGCCAGCATAGATAGCTTGTTGGTTAACTTAGCTGCTTGGCAAGCGGAAGGTTGTGGTTGGATACCAGCTATACTTTTCTCTGGCATGTGATTTCGCAAGCAATTTTGGCTTTTTGTTTGTATTCCGGTTCCAGAGACTTATGCCTCCAGATGTTCAGTTGTGTTTGCTAGGGCCCTGCCTGTGGCAGGGCCGGCAAGTCAATTCCTTGCTCCTTTTTGGGGTTAGTTTATCCTTCTGGGGTTGCGTCAGGTTCCTTTGTACCTGTACAGGAGGTGAGTTTTGAATTCTTATTCAATTACTTTTTTCGTCTGTAGATTGTTTTTTATACATGTCGTGGGTCTGTATTGCAATTGGCTTTATGTTCTTCCTTTTTCTGATCTCCCTTCTAATATGGTTTTTCTGGGTTTTCTACTTGTCCATATGGGAAGAGGTTCTTCCTTCTTTTGGGGTATCTTACCCTGAGTTTCTGTCAGTTTCCATCAGAATAGACATTTTTTTTCCTTGTAGGTGGAGGAGCCTCCTCAGAGGTTTATGGCTCAGTTCGAGTGCAGTGCCTCTTTTCGGTCTCTGACATAGGATCCTATGGTTCTGATTGTTGGGCGGTTGCTTGGTTCTCCTAACATTCTTGTTCATTTTATTTTTTGCTTCTCTCCAGGAAGCCTCGGGAGTTGGTTTTCTTGCAGGCTGTGGTGCCCTCATGTTGGGCCGCCTCTTATTTGTTCCCTCCCGTTAGCATTTAGTGTCCTCTATAGCTTGGGTAGTATTCCCCACAAGTAATGAATGCAGCTGAAGACTCTCCCTGTATTTAGAAGGAAAACAAAAATTAGGACTTACCAGATACAGCTCCCGCCCATGCTCTCCGGTGGACGGCCCAAAATTTAAATTGTTTTCTTCTGGCACCTTTTTCTCCCTGATATTTCTCCTACTGTTCCTTGTTCCCTCGGCAGAACGACTGGGGGATGAGGGAAGTGGGGGAGGTATTTAAGCCTTTGGCTAGGGTGCCTTTGCCTCCTCCTGGTGGCCAGGTTCTGTATTCCCACAAGTAATGAATTCAGCTGTGGACTCTCCCTGTATCGAAGGAAAGGAAATTATCTGGTAAGTCATAATTTTTGTTTTTTCTTCTAATTTGGAGATTGCTATATTTTGCACAGCCACTTATAATATTATACCATTATTATTTTTTATATTAATATGGAGCTTTAGAGAAATGAAAAAGCACTTATATTTGGCTCTTCCACACTGCAATGCGTGTTCCTGTGAGTTGCTGACAGACAATCTAGAGCTGATAATCGGAATACTTCACCCAAGGCACAGTAGGGGACAGTGCATTGCAGAATACAGCAAAAGCAGAGGAGCAAACAGAATAATTCTGAAGCTTTTGTTGAGGGTATTAATAAATTACCTAAGTTCATAACTTAAGGGATATGAAACAGTGCTCCTTTAGAAGAAAAAAATATTTTAAATTAAACATAAAAAGAAACAGATTGTTTTAAAGGAACAGTGTACTGTAAAATCTTCTACCCTTAAATTTGTTACCAATTATCCATTTTACCTGTTGGAGGGTATTTAATTGTTTACAATAGCTCTTTTACCTATTTTAAAATTAGAAATAGCTGATTTTGCCTGTGGTATCCCCACATATACTAAAATGTCAATACTAAACTGTTAAGTATCACTCCCTTACCCAGAACCCCAGTCATTTGACCAAACGGAAATGGAGAAAAAGAAGTAACACACGGTGTAGAGGTGCCTAAAGGTTAAAGTCAAAAGAACAACTGTCTTAAAATAAAAGGTGGGGCCGTGGACTCACCATATTCGGAAATAAATAAACTTATCAGGTAAGCATAAATTTTGTTTTTCTTTTCTAAGATATTGTGAGTCCACGGCTTGAGTAATTACTGTTGGGAACCAATACCCAAACTAGAGGACACAGATAAATAGGGAGGGACAAGACAGGCAGTCCTAAACAGAAGGCACCACCGCTTGAAGAACCTTTCTCCCAAAAGAGGCCTCAGCCGAGGCAAAAGTATCAAATTTGTAAAATTTAGAAAAAAGTATGTAGAGAAGACCAAGTTGCAGCCTTGCAAATTTGTTCCACAGAAGCTTCATTTTTGAAAGCCCAAGAAGAAGAAACAGCTCTTGTGGAATGAGCCGTAATTCTCTCAGGAAGCTGCTGTGCATTAGTCTCATAAGCCAAACGAATTATACTTCGTATCCAAAAAGAAAGAGTAGTAGCAATAGCTTTCTGACCTTTACGTTTCCCAGAGAAACAGACAAAGAGGGCAGAGGACTGGCGAAAATCCTTAGTTGCCTGAAAGTAGAACTTAAGAGCACGTACAACATCCAAATTGTGTAACAAACGTTCTTTGGAAGAAGAAGGATTAGGATACAGAGAGGGAACAACAATTTCCTGATTTATATTTCTATTAGAAACAACCTTAGGAAGGAAACCTAACTTAGTACGAAGAACCGCCTTATCGGCATGAAAAATAAGATAAGGGGAATCACACTGCAGAGCTGAGAGTTCTGAGACTCTTCGAGCAGAAGAGATAGCAACAAGAAACAAAACATTCCAAGATAACAACTTAATGTCTATGGAATGCAACGGCTCAAACGGAGCCAGCTGTAAAACTTTAAGAACAAGCTTAAGGCTCCAAGGAGGAGCAACAGACTTAAAGACAGGCCTGATTTTGATCAAGGCCTGACAAAAAGATTGCACATCTGGCACATCTGCCAAACATTTATGTAGTAAAACTGATAAAGCACAAATCTGACCCTTCAGGGTACTGACTGACAATCCCTTCTCCAGGCCTTCCTAAAGAAAAGATAAAATTCTAGGAATTCTAATTCTACTCCAAGAGTAGCCCTTGGATTCACACTAATAAAGATATTTACGCCATATCTTATGGTAAATATTTCAAGTAACAGGCTTGCGAGCCTGAATCATGATCTCAATGACCGACTCAGAAAAACCATGCTTAGACAGAATTAAGTGTTCAATCTCCAAGCAGTCAGCTTCAGAGAAATGAGATTTAGATGAAGGAATGGACCCTGAATCAGGAGGTCCTTCCTCAGAGGTAGTCTCCAAGGTGGGAAAGATGATATCTCCACTAGGTTTGCAAACTAGATCCTGCGAGGCCAAGCAGGGGCTATTAGAATCACTGAGGCCCTCTACTGTTTGAGAGGAACAATGACTCATGGAAGGAGAGCAAACAAAGGAAACAGGTATGCCAACCTGAAAACCCAAGAAGCTGGTTGTTCATTCCTGTGTGTGCATTTCTCTCTGTGTGTATTTAATCTCCCTATGGGAAAAAGGGTCAACTAGACGTGGACTCCTTGCTCAGTGTGCTTAGAGGAATACTGCTACACCTCACTGACGAGGCCCAATGAAGGCCGAAAGTTGCACCCAAGTGGTAAATCGCCATAGAACAGGCTAACAATGTTATTGAGCTGGTTGTTCATTGATGTGAGTGCATTTCTATCTGTGTGTATCTATCAGAACGGCCTGCGGATCTCTTGACCTCAAACTGTACCTTGAAAGCTTGGTGTTCTGATGAGACGTCATCAGATCAAACTCCGGCTACCCCTATTGGAGGACTAAGCTGGAAAACACCTCTCGGATGGTGTTCTCACTCCCCAGGATGAAAAATCTGTCTGCTTTGAAAATCCGCTTACCAGTTGTCTACTCCTGGAATGTGGATGGCAGATAGACAGAAATTGTGAGTCTCTGCCCACTGAAGAATCCGAATAACCTCCTTCATGGTTAAGGTACTCCGAGTTCCTCCCTAGTGATTGATGTAAGCCACAGAGGTTATGCTGTCTGACTGGAACCTGATAAACTGGGCTGAGGACAACTGAGCCAAGCCAATAGAGCATTGTAAATCGCTCTCAACTCTAAGATGTTGATGGGAAGAGCAGACTCCTCCCGAGTCCAAAGGCCCTGAGCTTTTAATGAGTTCCAGACTGCTCCCAAGTCCAGGTTCCAGACTGCTCCCCAGCAGGCTGGCGTCTGTGGTCAGCATGTGCCCTGAGACAGATGTTCCTGAGAAATCCACCACGGGAGAGAATCCCTTGACGACTTATCTAACTCTATTCTCTGAGATAGATCTGCATGGTCAAAATTCCACTGTCTAGGCATGCACAACTGGAGAGCTCTCAAATGGAATCGAGCAAAAGGAATAATGTCCATGGAAGCCACCATTAGACCGATTACCTCCATACATTGAGCCACTGAAGGATGAGCAGACACCTTGTAATGACTACTTTTTATCTTGCCTCTAAATTCGTTGTAGCAGAGCTAAAACATGTAGTTTGTCACACACAGTTAAATACTGGAACGCTCTGTAGTAAGTTAACTTTGTGAGTTGATATTGCCCTACTAACTAAATGCACATATATTAGATGTGTGGAGAAGTTTTGCAGGGCGTGAGCTTGTAAATACAGGTTAACACAATTTGGTCTGTATGGAGAACAGAGCGCAACAGTCTTGCAAAGTTTATTGTACACCAACAAGATTTGTATACACAGTGACTCAGTAAATGATATTTGTGGCAGTCTGTATAATATATGAGAGTCAAGTAACTGTAAAAGTACATACGACCTGATCCTTGGCTGTGTCACACGGAGCGGAGCGGACCCTGCAGTCGGGCCGTAGCTGATGACGTCAGCCCGCCTTACAGCTGATGGTAGAGGAGCAGACTACAGGAACTGCAGTGGCGATGTCCGGATGAGTAGAGAATGGAATAAACTTCGTACAGCAGGAGAGGGTAAGCGGCTGTTATATCTGGAGACAAGTATAACCAAATTTATAAGTCAGGGAATATAGGCTGCAAGGCTAGAATTTTGCGAGGACGTGCTGAGAGCACAAATGAAACAAAATAACCTAGCAATGTTAGGATGTATGGGAGGTGCTTAAATAGCGGTTAGCAGGAGTTGATAGGAAGAATCCTTAAAGAAACAGTGCAGTGGAAATAGCCATGACACAGTCCCCCTCAAGGAAACCACAACGAGGTTTCACGGAAACGGCCGATCAGGGTTGCGTCTATGGAACAAGGAGAGAAGTCTGAGAGCCGAAACATTGGTGGCAGGTTCCCAAGAATCCTCCGAAGCATCGAACGCCAACCAGTGAATTAGATACTCCAGTCGACCATTCCTAATCCTGGAGTCTAGGATGCTATGAATCTCGTAGTCAACACCATCAGACAGGTCCTGATCAACGGATACATCCACTGAGGGGAAGGCAGCAGAGGTACAAGGCTTAATGAGGGAGACGTGGAAGGTGGGATGAATTCGGGAGGATTCTGGAAGCTTCAAGGTGACTGTGACTGGGTTAGGAAAAGCCAGTATAGGAAATGGTCCAATGAAGAGTTTAGCAAGTTTTTTGGTGGTTACATGAAGCTTAAGGTTTTTTGTGGATAACCAGACCTTCTGGCCGATTTGGTACTCAGGTTGACTTCGGTGACGAAGATCGTAATGTCTCTTGTAGGCTGCCTGAGCTTGTTTGATGTTATCTTCTATAACAGTGAAGGCTTGTGAAATATCGTTGACTGTGTTGTTAACTTGAGGACAGGAGGATTGATTCCTGGGAAGCATATGGCACCTGGGATGTATTCCGTTGTTGATAAAAAAAGGGCTGTATCTAGTGGAAGCATTGACTGTGTTGTTATAGGCAAATTCTGCCAACGGAAGGTACGAATACCAGGACTGTTGTTCTTGGGAACAATAACATTGGAGATACTGTTCCAACCACTGGTTGGTCCTTTCTGTTTGGCCGTTACACTGAGGATGATACGAAGTGGTAAGTTTTTGGGTGATCTGCAATGCCTTACACAACTGTTTCCAAAATCTGGAAGTAAACTGAGGTCCTCTATCAGTGAGAATGCTGGTTGGATTACCGTGGAGGCGGATGACCTCCCTGACGAACATCTGTGAAGTTTGATAGGCGGTGGGTATTGAAGCAGCTGGAATAAAGTGTGCCATTTTGGAGAACATGTCGACAACAACCATGATACAAGTATTTGAAGAAGAGTTTGGGAGATCTACAATGAAATCTATGGAGACATCAGTCCAAGGCTTACTTGGAACGGGGTATGGTTGGAGTAGACCCACTGGTTTCATATGGGAAGGTTTGGAACTAGAACAGATGACACATTCTGAGATATAACGTTTCACATATGGGATTAACGAGGGCCACCAAAAGGAACGTTTCAATAGTGCTATGGTTTTATGGACACCTAAATGACCAGCCAGTGGAGAGTCATGGATTGACTGTAGAATGGTAGATCTTAGTTCAGGTGGTATGTAAAGAAGTTGATTGTGGTAGTATAAACCGTCGGATGCCTTCTGTAGCACTTTGGTAGGTTTTAGCTTATCACGTTCTTGTGAAGATTTGATTTCTTGGGGTTTAGCAATAAGAGATGCTATGATGTTTTCCTTAGGTATGACTGTAGAAGGAAGGTTTATTGTGTTAGGTTTCTGATACATTCTTGATAATGCATCTGCTTTAGCATTCTTAGAGCCAGGTCTGTAAGTAATAACGTATCGGAAACGTGAAAAGTAGAGACTCCACCTCATTTGTCGTGCTGAGAGGGTTCTGTTGGTCTGGAGATACTGTAAATTTTTGTGATCGGTCAGGATAACGACAGGGTAAGTAGAACCCTCGAGAAAATGTTGCCAATGATCGAAGGAACTCTTTATTGCCAGTAACTCTTTTTCCCCCACTGGGTAGTTGAGTTCAGCTGGTGACATTACTCTGGAGAAAAAAGCTACCGGATGTATGGGGTCCTTAAAGGACTTCCTTTCTGACAGTACTGCTCCCAATGCAAAATCAAAGGCATCAACCTCCAAAATGAATTGTAAATTGGTGTCAGGGAACTGAAGTATAGGAGCAGTGGTAAAACGAGCTTTTAAAGTGTCAAACACTTGTTGAGTATGTTGTGACCAATGGAATTTGTTGTGCATTTTAGTCAACTCAGATAAAGGTTTAGTCAGAGCAGCAAATTTATGGATGAATTTGCGGTAGAAGTTGGCGAACCCGAGAAACCTCTGTATGTCTTTTTTACTCTTAGGGGTAGGCCATTGTTTTATGCAGTTAACTTTAGTTTCCTCCATCTCTATACCAGTGGAGGTGATATGATAACCCAAGAATGAGACTTCATTGACATGAAATAGGCATTTCTCGAGTTTGGCGTATAGCCTATGTGTGCGTAGACGGGTAAGCACTGACCTAACGTGATGATGATGTTCCTCTTGGTTTTGTGAATAGATAAACTATTATCTATTAAAATTCTGATGAGGTTGTAGGCGCCTCTTAGGTCCAATTTTGTGAAAACCTTTGCGCCACGTAACCTCTCTATTAGTTCAGGGATTAAGGGTAAAGGGTATCTATTCTTTATAGTTCTTTTATTGAGTTTCCTATAGTCTATTATGGGCCTGAGAGAATCATCTTTATTTCTTACAAAGAAAATTCCGGCTCCAGCTGGTGAGGTGGAGGGTCTGATGAAACCTTTATCTAGATTTTCTTGCAAGTAATTTTTAAGATGATCCAACTCAGGTTTAGAAAGTGGGTAGATATGGCCGTAGGGTATGGTGGACCCTGGTAATAAGTCAATTGGACAGTCATATGCTCTGTGTGGGGGAAGAGACTCTGCATCTTTCTTACTGAAGACATCTGAGAAATCGTTATAACAGGTATGGAGTGTTGAATCAGTTAATAAGGAAATGTAGCATGGTATATAACATTTGGTAGAACAATAAGAAGATGAGAGAGATATAGACATATCGGACCAATTAAGTATAGGTTGGTGTGTTTTCAACCAAGAGATACCTAAGATAATAGGAAAAATAGTAGAAGTAATTACATTAAAAGTTATAGTTTCAGTATGCCCAGCAGAGGTACTCATGACTAGTGGCATGGTCTGTGGAATGACTGGACCTGAGGAGAGAGGTGAACCATCAACAACATTAAAAGAAACAGGTACAGATTTTGCAACAACAGGTATTTTATTGGCCCTTACATACTCAAGGTCAACGAAATTACCACATGCCCCAGTGTCAATCAATGCTTCAGTTTTGACCCTGCGCCGATGCCACTGTAATGAGAGAGAGAGGAAAAAATAAGAGCTATTACGATCTTTAGGAGAAAGACTACTGGTATGGTTACAGGACCTACCAGACTTTTGTTTTAGCAGAACAGGGCAACTCTTAACTTCATGTTCTCTCGAAGCACAGTACATGCACAGACTCAGAAGGCATTTTCTGTTTTTCTCCTGTTGGGTAAGTGGGCCCTTGATAACCCCAATCTCCATAGGAGTTTCGACATTGTGTTCCTTATGAGTAACTGATGAGGAAGTTTTTTTTGATGTGTTTGGGTAACCAGCCTTCTCGTGTCTATGTTCTCTAATCCTTCTATCGATAGTGATAGACAGTGTGTATAAATCTTCTAGACTTGTGGGTATACCAATTCTAGAAAGTTCATCTTTAATATCATCAGACAAGCCTAAGCGGAAATGATTCTTTAGAGATGGTTGATTCCATTGGGAATCCCTTGCGTGAATCTTAAATTGGGCAATGTAGTCCTCAACTGGTTGCCTATTCTGTTTCAGAGCTCTGATTGAAGCTTCAGCTTAACTTTGTTTAAAGGGGTCATCATATAGCGATGACATTTCCTTTAAGAAGTCATCTAGCGAATTTAGAATGGGGCCTTGAATATCATAATAGGTATCAGCCCAGGCACGGGGCTCAGCCCTGAGATATGAAATAATGATAAGGACCTTAAGCCGGTCGGTCCTATAAGTGTTAGGTTTTAATTCAAACAGTAGAAGACACGAGTTTTTAAACTCTCTGAACTGTGTCCTGTTTCCTGAAAACTTTTCAGGCAGACTGACCTGAGGGTCAGGTTGCTGTAGTGGAGGGTTAACTTTGGCAGTATATAAATCCCTGAGACATGTTTTCACAGTCTCATTGTCGCTCTGTAAGTCTCTAACAGTTTGTGTGAGACTGTAAAGCCGCTGGGACATGTTAGCTATCTGATCAGCTACTTCTTCAGAGGTCATTTTTAAGGCTAGGTTATTATGTAATGACTACTTTTTATCTTGCCTCTAAATTCGTTGTAGCAGAGCTAAAACATGTAGTTTGTCACACACAGTTAAATACTGGAACGCTCTGTAGTAAGTTAACTTTGTGAGTTGATATTGCCCTACTAACTAAATGCACATATATTAGATGTGTGGAGAAGTTTTGCAGGGCGTGAGCTTGTAAATACAGGTTAACACAATTTGGTCTGTATGGAGAATGGAGTGGAACAGCCTTGCAAAGTTTATTGTACACCAACAAGATTTGTATACACAGTGACTCAGTAAATGATATTTGTGGCAGTCTGTATAATATATGAGAGTCAAGTAACTGTAAAAGTACATACGACCTGATCCTTAGCTGTGTCACACGGAGCGGAGCGGACCCTGCAGTCGGGCCGTAGCTGATGACGTCAGCCCGCCTTACAGCTGATGGTAGAGGAGCAGACTACAGGAACTGCAGTGGCGATGTCCGGATGCATAGAGAATGGAAGGAACTTCGTACAGCAGGAGAGGGTAAGCGGCTGTTATATCTGGAGACAAGTATATCCAAATTTATAAGTCAGGGAATATAGGCTGCAAGGCTAGAGTTTTGCGAGGACATGCTGAGAGCACAAATGAAACAAAATAACCTAGCAATGTTAGGATGTATGGGAGGTGCTTAAATAGCGGTTAGCAGGAGTTGATAGGAAGAATCCTTAAAGAAACAGTGCAGTGGAAATAGCCATGACACACCTGAAGAGAGAGGCAAGAGGAAATTATTTTGTTTTTCCTGGCCTCTGTCAGAAAAATCTTAATCAATAGAGAATCTATTTTGCTCCCTAAGAACACTACTCTTGTAGCAGGGGAAAGGGAGCTTTTTTTTCCCCAGATTCACATTCCATCCGTGGGAACGAAGAAAAGACAACAATATCTCTGTGTGAGATTTTGCTAGTTGAAAAGATGGCGCCTAAACTAATATGTCGTCCAGGTAGGGTGCCACAGCAATTCTACAAGAACGGATGGAACTTTGAGAAACTTGTTTAGACACTTCAAGACTAGAATGGGACGGAAAGTTCCCTCTTTTTTGGGAACCACAAATAGGTTGGAGTAGAACCCAAGACCCTGTCCCTGTACTGGAACTATCCCTCCCAGGGAAGAAAGATGTTGTATACATTTCAAGAGCGCCTCTCTCTTTATCTGGTCTGCAGATAATCTTGAGACATGGAATCTGCCTCTGGGGGGAAAAGTGTTGAATTCCAATTTTTAACCCTGGGATACTATGTCCACAGTCCAGGGATCTGAGACATCTCAAATCCAGGCTTGAAATAACTGAGAAAGTCTGCCCCCCACCTGATTTGATCCTGGATCAGGGACAAACCCTTCATGGTGATTTGGAATCAGCTGCTGGTTTCTTTGATTGTTTCCCCTTGTTTTAAGACTGATTAGGTTTCCAAGAAGACTTGGATTGTTTCAGCTTGGAAGAAGAAGGGGAAGGCTTTCCTCTGAAGTTACGAAAGGAACGAAAATTACTCTGACGTCCTTTAGGCCAATTCTTCTTATCTTGAGGTAGAAAAGACCCTTTTCCACCCGTAATATCAGAGATAATTTCTGCCAAACCGGGTCCAAACAAGGTTTTGCCCTTGTAAGGAATCACCAGAAGCTTGACTTTAGAGGAAAAGTCTGCCGACCAGGAAACCAACCATAACGCCCTGCAGGCTAGGACAGCGAAACTAGAAGTTTTAACTCCTAGTCTAACAACCTGTAAAATGTCATCTGCAATAAAGGAATTGGCCAACTTAAGAGCTTTAATCCTATCTTGAATTTCATCCAAGAAAGTCTCTACTTGAAGAGAATCAGACAAGGCGTCGAACCAATAAGATGCCGCACTAGTCACAGTGGCAATACACACCGCAGGTTGCCATTGAAGACATTGATGAACATAAATCTTTTTCAAATAAGTCTCCAGCTTCTTGTCCATCGGATCCTTCAAAGAGCAGCTATCCTCAATAGGAATAGTGGTTCTCTTATCCAGAGTGGAAATGGCCCTTCAACTTTGGGTACACTATACCAAGGGTCTTTAATGGAGTCCTCGACAGGAAACATTTTATTAAAAATGAGAGACGGGGAAAAAAGACACACCGGGTTTCTCCCATTCCTGTGAGATAATCTCCCTAGCATGATCCGACACAGGCATGATCCGACATAGTTCATAAAATAAACTATTAAGTTTACTAGATTTCTTAGGAGTGACAACGACATGGGTATCGGAGTCATATAAAGTAGCTAAAACCTCCTTTAACAATACACAAAGGTGTTCAAGCTTAAATCTGAAGGATACCACCTCAGTCTCAAAGAAGGAATTATACTGTCCGAATCTGAGATTTCACCCTCAGAAAGTCCCGATGTATCTTCCTCATCAGACTTATGAGAAAGGGCAACTTGGGAAGCAGAACTGAGGACAGACACCTTACTTTCTGAATTTCTAGATTTCCTCTTGCGTTTTCCCTGTAATCTGGGATTGGCAGCTAATGCCGCAGATACCGCTGAAGATACCTGGGCAGCAATTTCTGCTTTTAAATAAACTCCACTAGGAGTTATAGAGGAACTGCAGGGCACTGCATATGATGCCATTGAGGCTTGGGACATAGCAGGAGAAAGCTGATGTATTATTTTAACAGCATCATCCTGAGAGACATTAGGCTAAAAAATGTTACCTTTATTTTGCAAGATTTTCTTGACACATGAAGAACAAAATTGCAAACCGGACAGTTTAAAATGTTGCATCAGGGAAATGAATAAGCTGCTGAAATAGAAAATTCAGCCTTACTTTCAGTTTAAACTTTTATTGTTTTATCAAGTTAATATGTGTCAGAAAAAAAAGCCTAATAAAAACATTGTACCCTTTCTTTTTAAAAGAGTTTAAATGTTAGTCTCACACATGCTACAGTGCCTGCTTCGTGCCCTAGTGTAACCCATACAACAGGATTATCTATGTCCCAATAAAATAGCAGTGTATTTTAATTTGTTAAGTGCATGGTCTCCCCAACTGGAAGAAAAAGCAGTCACTTACCTGCTCCGCTGTCCGGCATGTAGACAGTTACAAGGTATGAGAAGACAAAGTTCTTCACAGAGACCTTTGAAAAATAAAGAACAGAGTAGCCAACTCTGGCTTTCTAAACTAGGGCAGCAATTGTTAGGAAAACTCAGTAAGTACCTTTTTACAAGTTCCTAACTGCTTTAAAACCACCACTACCCGACTGCAAGGAATGACGTGGAATACAGCTATACCCCAAAACTTGCTTGTAGATGAAATCAAAATTTTTCTTCAGACACTTAAACTTCACCTCCTCCATGCACCAAGGGCAAAGAGAATGACTGGGGGTTGTGGGTAAGGGAGTAATACTTATCAGTTTAACTGTGGTGCTCTTTGCCTCCTCCTGCTGGCCAGGAGTGATATTCACAACAGTAATTACTCAAGCCATGGACTCACCATATCTTAGGAAAGAAATGTTAATTTTTGGGCGACGCTTCCAGGCAGTGACCAAGATAGCCGCCTTACCATGGTGCTGTGAAGATCCACTGATAAATCCGTTGCTTATCAGTGCATAAGATTTCAATGTGGGCTTACCATCACTAAGATTTAATACAGCCTACATTACTGAATACAAAGACCAGCTTTGGAGCATCTATTTCCAGTTCTAAGGTATTGTGGGGCCAGTAACAGCAACGCTTCTATGCTTGAGGCCTTCACCTACTCCCCAACCCTGGTGGATCAAGGTACAACAGCCGACGTGAGCTGAACATTAAGCGGGTGATAAGTGTCTGTTATAATTTCAAGTTTTCATATGTTAATTTGCTAACAAGGAGCAAACTGCAACCTTTTTTTCCTCAATATGGATATGCAACAATTTTGTATAGTTGTTAACACTCTTCTGGAAGACTATGAACAAAACATATGCAAAAGGTTTGATAGCCTCATATGATCAATATAGACAGAAGACACAGTAGTTGACGTCAATGAGATGGAGCTGGTGGTTGAGGAGAAAATTCAGAGCGATGTGTGGATAAACAATAATATGGAACTTGGCTTTCTTTTATTAACATCTTCAACAAACGCCAAATGTAAACCAGAGGACTCATTGAGCTTTGATCAAAGTGCCCGCTCTGCCTCAGTCGCTCAGATAAGGAGCAAGTCGCTCATGGAGCGGACTTTAGACATTAATGTGGAGACTTTAATTATACGATAAAAGTGTATATCCTGCGCAGATAACAGAAGGGAAAGGGGATATGGAATACCTCTGGCTCTCCTCAGCGGGTCCCTAGTGTACCCAATATGAAAGTAGAAAATAGATGGGGGTGGAGGTGAGCGCCAAAAAAGGCTGAGGTAGGGAATGGGGACACCTGTTAGACTGATAGAGCGGTGTCCACAATGTAGGTTCTCTTGTTGACGTTGGTGGAATCGATGTACAAATAGTATAATAACTATAAATTAGTTGTAAACTTTAAGAATGTATATCAATGTTTAATCCACACAAAAATGTTAAAATATCTCAGATCTACTTAAAAACATACACAATCCTAAAAATAGAAATAAAAATAACAATCATATAAAATCATGGATCCATGTTACAATAAAATAAATGCAAAAAATGGGAATGCACAATAAAAACCTTTTTGCAATAATTGATCTGATAGACCAAGTATCCTAATTAGGCCACGTGTCCTAATTGGAGTAGTTTATTTAGAAACAGTCCAGATGGTGGTAAATGTTCTTATGGTTATATTTGTCCAATTAAATCACAATATGGCAAAAAAAAATTAGTGTCTCTGTCCGTGACCAATTCTGAAATAATTCCAAAGCAGTGTGTGTCCTGTGCCTGAAATGGTGAGAAAATGGAAAATCCAAAAATGTGTGATCACTTAATGTGAAAAAAAGGGGGAAAAAATGGAGAAAAAATGTAGAAAAAATGTAGAAAAATGTAGAAAAAATGTGTAACCTTGCAAAAAATGTGAGAATCCTCCAGTTTATGTGGCAAAAAGTGAGTATTCAAGGTGATTAAAAAAGTGTCCAATGTGATATAGTGATTTCTGTGCAATGAAGTTGTAGCTCAGTATGATCCAATCAAAAACCAAATAACATTGTGCAAAAACCTGTAAAGAAAACAAACAATACTATAATATATACAAACTGTTAAGTGGGTATATCAGTATTATGCTTACTCAAATCAGTCGACGCGTTTCGGCCATGTACTCCTGGCCTTTATCAAGACTAACATTGTGAGTAAGCTGAGAGAATTTATAGGAGCTGTTGCTAATGTTTGGGCGCCAAAAAGCTAGTAGGCCACGCCCCCTTCCTGTTAGGTGCATTGTGGGTATGGGCAAAAGTTTAGTTTTAAAATGTACTCTTAAAAAATTATACAAGGGCCTCTAGCTTCTGGGGATAATTTTGGTTCTTACCTAAATCACTACAAGTAGGGGTTCTGTGTGGTTTGTATCCCGGGCGGCGTGCAGGAGAGGACGGCCGGCTTCCTGGTGTATAGTTTGGGCTTTGGGCTGCCTCGAAACCATGTCTATCTGAAGAATTTGCTTTTCATATTGGATGGCCTGAAGGCTATGCTTCATATCAGACATGAGAGATGGCTGAGAAGCTACTAGTCATATGCACAGAACACTCTGGATGTTAGATTCCTGAGGTTTTTGTGAGACTCAACTATGCTTTACTTAATTTACCCTGACATGTTATTTCTAAAAGTTACTGCATTAGTCCCTTTAATAAGTCCTGTGAAGGAGAAAACATAATATAACTAAGTTCACGTTATTGATGTGATAAGGGAAATGATTTCACTTTTCTCTCTTGTTATAATATACTACTTATTTTATCTTATTGGGGTTCTAACTACTGTATACTATTTGTGGTATCGTAAGGAGTATGATATGCCATTTACAGGGAAATAGAATTACTCTATACCACTGTCTTTTGCTAGACCCCCCTTATGTACAAGTTTTCATTTTCCCTTATCTCAAGTATCTATAGAATTTAAAGTAGAAAAAGGAAAGTCTTGAATATACTGTGAATTCCTTTTTCCAATTTCAAGAATGGTTTATAAGCCCTTTATAGCTTGAGGAATACCATTTGGTTGCTACTAAGAGTTATATTAGAGTTATGGGCTCGATTACAAGTGGAGCGCTAAATTATTGTGTACCCATTTAGGGGGGCACAATAAATAACCAGCCATTACAAGTGGCTGGTTATTGCTACCGAAAGATTGCGGTAGCAATTAGCGATTCAATAATTAACCAGACGTCAGACCTTTGGTTAATTTTTAAAATATCCCCCAATTGCCCACAAAATAAAGTTTTTGTTACCTTTTTTGTTTAAAAAAAAATTGTAGTTTGCTTTTTTTTTTTTTTTAAACTGCACAGAGCAGTTTTATGGGGTTAAAGTGTGCGGGTGTTAGGAAAAAAAACTGCACTAAAAATTACTTTTACATAGTGGTCTATGTGGACTGTGTGTTCCCTGTACATATATATGTATATGTTTATATACATATATATGTATGTGTTAATATAGGTATATACACATATAAACACATAAATGTGTATTATATATTCATACATATATATTTACACTTTGCTGCCCATCGCTGCGCCTAACTTGTAATACCAGCACACATTTGCGTGCGCTGGTATTACTGAGTGGAGTGCAAATATCTTGCTCACGTAAACTCAATTTAGCACTCCACTCATAATCTATCCCAATATGTTTCACCTTGCCATGAGGTATAGGGCCATGCCCTTGTAGCAGAGCTATGTTACTCAAGACAGTAGAGAGCCTCAATATTTTACTGAACCCATATGGCTGTATTCTAGTTTTGAATATATTCTTTGCTTTTTTGGCTAGCTAGCCTATATTTGTGGCTGAATTTTTCTTAGTTAACTATACAAGGCATATACTATTAACCTTGTATCTATTTTAGGGCTAAACATCTATATTAGTATTGGAATTTGTCATACTATTTTAAGTTTTGTGACACTTTGCCCTCACTTAGGCCAATACAAGTTGATTTAAACTCTGGGACTACTCCTATATATCCTGGGATCATTAATCACTATCTAGTTGCAGATTTGGCTACACTCCAGGTCTCCACTGTGCACTCTGTTATGTTTACTGCTCTATGTTAAAGGGACAGTCAACACCAGAATTTTTGTTGTTTTAAAAGATAGATAATTCCTTTATTACCCATTCCCCAGTTTTGCATAACCAACACAGTTATAATAATACACTTTTTACCTCTTATTTATTTATTAATTTGTATCTAAACATCTTCTGACAGCCCCCTGATCACATGACATTTTATTTATTATCTTTTGACTTTCATTTTAGCCAATTAGTGCAGTGTCTGCCAAAATCCACAGGCGTGCTCACAATGTTATCTATAGGGATTACCTGAACTAGCTCCCCCCTGCTGTGAAAAGCAAATACAGAAGCATGTGATTAGAGGCGGCCTTCAAGGGCTTAGAAATTATCATATGAGCCTTTCTAGGTTTAGCTTTCAACTAAGAATACCAAAAGAACAAAGCAAAATTGGTGATAAAAGTAAATTGGAAAGTTGTTTAAAATTGCATGCCCTATCTGAATCATGAAAGTTTAGTTTTGACTTTACTTTAAGCAACTTTCTAATTTACTCCTATTATCAAATTTTCTTCGTTCTCTTGTTTTCTTTATATGAAAAAGAAGGCATCTAAGCTTTTTCAGACCTCTGGACAGCAGTTTTTGATTGGTGGATGAATTTATCCACCAATCAGCAAGGACAAACCTAGGTTGTTCACCAAAAATGGGCCGGCATCTAAACTTACATTCTTGCATTTCAAATAAAGATACCAAGAGAATAAAGAAGATTTGATAATAGGAGTAAATTAGAAAGTTGCTTAAAATTGCATGCTCTATCTGAATCATGAAAGAAAATTTTTGGGTACAGTGTCCCTTAAGGAAAATGCTTCTGGTGAAGGCTATTGCTGGTTTTCAGTGGCATGTGCACATGTTCTGTGGGGGCCGTGTAGCAGCATTCAAACACCATCCCTGTTCGGAGTGGTGTTTGGGTGCTGGTACACGAGCCTTGCGGGATGTGTGCGTGTGCCACTGGGCAGCAGTGGTGACTTTTGCTAGAAGCATTTTTGCTAATAAAAGTATATTAGGAAAATGCTTCTATTTAAAATTGAAAAGTACACATTTCAATTTTGACCTTTCTATGGGAAAGTCAGAATTTAACTTGCAGGATTCAGAAGGAGCATGTAATTTTAAGACACTTTTAAATTCACATCTATTTTCAAATGTGCTTTGTTCTCTTAATATCCATTGTTGAAAAATAATAAATGTACATATCCTACTCTAGTGGGAGTTAGTTGATGAGCATTAGAAATCAGCATTAGCTATCTTCTATCACGCTTACTCGGCCCCTGGTCGTAATTTTAATTTGCACCCTGTTTTTTAATTCACAGATCATTTGACTAATTGTCATTTTGCGCAACATAATTTTGTAGAATTTATTTTTTTCTGGAGTGCTATTTGTGTATACTTAAGTGGGTTTCATCCCTCTATCATGTTTTGTCTAGTTGATGATTAATGCCTGCACACATTTGTCTTTTGTAATTGGCTGACTAGATGTGATCAGCTAGCTCCCAGTCGTGTATTGCTGCTTCTTGAACAAAGGATATCAAGAGAATGAATCAAATTTGATAATGGAAGTAAATTGCAAAGTTGATTAAAATTGTATTTTCTATCTGAATCCTAAAAGGAAAAAAAAATTGAGTATCATGCCCTTTTAAGCAGAATAACTTCTTGTAGTTAAACCAGAAGTTGAAGAGGAACATCAAAGTTTTCACTCAAAAAAAAAAAAAAAGAAATTTGCATGCCCTATTTGAAACATGAAAGTTTTTTTTGGACTTGACTGTCCCTTTAAATATGTTTCTTATATTTCCAAAAGACACCCTTTTAGTTCATCTTCTGATATCCTAGTCCCACCTATATATATTATGCTCCAGAATTATTATATCTAGTATCCTTAAGGGGGAAAAACTGTGGACTCTAAACTCCCATTGATCCCATTGACACATATAGTTGTGTTTTGTTTTAATTAGGCACACACTTTTCCCCTTGCAGATTATTTTACCTATTCTAAGTAGATGGTTCCCCTTTCATTATATGGTTAGCACTTGAGTTATAAACTAGTCATAATATAAAGTGTTTAACCACATATTTATGCAGGGTCCAAGAGCATCCCGTTATATACCCCCTAACAATACCCCCTTACAATATAACTATATTTTACGTGGGCCAAATGTGGCCACATTTTTTAATTTGGAGTAAATTTCTGATCTTTTATTATCTATATGCCTATGGGGTATGTGCTCAACTTTAACCCAATTTATTACCTTATGTTAAATTGGAG
The DNA here is from genome assembly GCF_027579735.1 of Bombina bombina. Classification (NCBI taxonomy): domain Eukaryota; kingdom Metazoa; phylum Chordata; class Amphibia; order Anura; family Bombinatoridae; genus Bombina; species Bombina bombina. Next base: position 1,189,852,438 of record NC_069499.1, read on the forward strand.
GTTTATAACTAAATAGTTGAATGGCTTTAGCATATGTCTTATTTTTAATTAAGATTTGCTTGTTTAAGTGAACTTGACAGACAATTGTATTTAGACCATATTATGATGAATATACAATTTATTTCTGGGGTTAAAATGCATCCTTAGAATTGTGGTTCAAGATGTGTTATATATACAGTATATATATATATATATATATATATATATATATATATATATATATATATATATATATATATTCAACGGGGCTCCCCCCATTTTTTTTCCTCCCTCCATTCTTTTTCTCCGCTTGTTTCCCCCCATCTCCCCCTCTCCCCTCCTTTCCATGCTCTGCTCTCTCTGTATTGTTTGCTGATATCTACCCTTAAACAAGATTAATTACATCAACTTCTAAAATAGTTTCTTGGAATGTAGGGGGTATTACTTCCCAATAAAAAGAAAATCAATAATCAAGTTTCTCGGCAAGTCTAAACCGGACATTGCCTTTTTACAGGAGATCCATTTAAATTCAGCAGAAATCCCTAAACTCCAGACTAATTGGGTTGGGGAGGTGATTACTGCCCCATATAACTCTTGGAAGAGAGGAGTGGCAATTCTTTTCAATAAATCCCTAGAATACAAAATAGAATCTACCTTTTCAGATCTGGAAGGTCGCTTTCAGATCATAGAGATGCTTTATAATAAAACATGATTCATTCTCTGCAATATCTATGGTCCCAACAAGGTTGACAGAGATTTTTGGAACAATATGGCGTTACATCTGCATAAGTTTATAGGGCAAAATCTTATTGTGGAAGGAGATTTCAACCTAATTGCGGAACCCAAACAAGATAGAGCTAACAAAAACCCACTGATTATAAGGGATAGGAAAGTGCGTATCCTCCAGAAATTCTGTTCCCATTTAGGGTTAATAGATATTTGGCGCTCTCAGAACCCAGACTTAAGATCTTTTACATGCATGTCTAAAGGTCATCAATCTCTATCTAGGATTGACCTATTTTTGATAGCAGAGCCTTTGATTGGTTTGGAATGGAGAACGGATATTGGTGACATAGTGTCATGGTTACCTCTTGTTACGTTTGCCACATTCCTACTTCATTCAGTACTCCTATAAATTTCCTCAATAGGAAGCACTCACTGCTTCAATATTCTTGCCTGCAAGTGACTCGATACTTGGGAGACATCTGCCTAGAGCACACCTCCAATTCCAACAGACCCGGATCTTGCGGTGACGTCACACGCCAACGGAGCGCGCGCGCCTACCGCAAAAGCTACTCTGAAGCTTCAGCAACAATCTCCTGTGTTCAACTCCTTGAATACAACTGACCTAAAAAACCGCATCTAACTCCTTGCTCCTAAGCGGTAAGATTATACAGCCCTGCTCCTATGAATCTGTGCACAATTCATACAAGCCAGTCTCACTACAAATCCTTACTTTATTAAGATTCACTCCTCTCTTCATTACATTGCTAAGTGTCAATATAATTACATTTGTTCAGATAACTACTACTAATTTTGATCAGGTATCACTTCTACCATATTCTAAGCTAACCACACTTACAATTAACGCTTAGAATCAGTCTAAAGTATTTTCCAAGGCAGATAGGTTAAATACTGTGTTGAGCTTAAACGCCACAAATCGCAGCTATTTTCCTTTCAGCCACATATTAAAGGGATGTGTATTGCATGATAAAAAAACCCTGCTGCCATACATTTTTCTTTTATATCAGGCATACACTTCCCAACACTAATATTGCTGCAGTTGTGGTCCTTATACTTAATTCTACCAATTTCTGCTTGCAGGAGATTTAAAATTTCAATAAACCCTGACAATAATATTGAAGCCTGAAATGGACCCAGCAGCCCTAGTAGCCCATATTGACACACTCACAAAAACAGTTGATAATCTTTCTAAAGGCCTTACTGCTTTGCAAACTGAAAACAAAACATTAAAGTTATATATAGATGAGAAATTTGACACTTTGAAAGCAATTCACACTACTTGTGAACCCCAGCCAAACCCACCACAACCTTTTAGTGGTATAAGAAGTGAGTTCAGGGAGTTTAGAAATTCCTGTTTTCTTTATTTTCAGTTGAAGTCAAAAACTTATACAAATGACCACTTAAAAGTGCTCACAACAATTTCATACCTGCGCGGAGAGCCGCGCATCTGGGCAAACCTCTTTTTTGAGATTAATGATCCCATTTTGTACTCATTGGATCAATTCTTCAAAGCAATGGGCCAGCTGTATGATGACCCCTACAAGCAGTTATCTGCTGAGACTGCAATGAGATCCCTGCGCCAGAATAAAAGGCCAGTGGAGGACTATATTGCAGAATTCAAGAAGTGGTCAGCTGATACTCAATGGAATGATCTCTCCTTGAGAAATCAGTTTCGGCTTGGTCTCTCCGAATCCCTCAAGGATGAACTAGCCAGACAACCACTTCCTGAATCCTTAGACAAACTCATAGATAGTTGCATCACACTAGATAGACGTATCAGGGAGAGACGTACTGAAAAGATACATCATGAAACCATTGCAAAATTTCCATCACCACTTGCATCCAACATTCCTTCACAAAAGCCACCATCTAGGGCTGCAGAGACTCCTATGGAAATAGGGTTCATCCGCGGACCTCTTACACCACAGGAAAAGTTAAGAAGGAAAACCTTGGATCTCTGCATGTACTGTGGCGGTTTAGATCATGCAGTGAAGGACTGTGCACAACTCCTACGCAGGAAGGGTAAGCAAAGAGCCACACATTTCTGTTTATCTTCTAAACAACACCGCTCTAACCACTGCACCCTCCCTATTCTCTTACAGTGGGAACACCACAGACTCCAGTCTGAAGCTATTCTAGATTCCGGAGCAAGTCACAATTATATCGATCACCAGTTTGCAGTGTATAATAAAATACCACTTATAACAAAAAACACACCCAGTCTCCTCCGTTTTGTTGATGGCAATGAGATTACCTCAGGGCCTATAAAATATCACACAATACCTCTCCGCATCACTACACAGTCCTTACACACTGAGTTTCTCACCTTCGATGTAATACCATCTCCAATGTTTCCTATCATTTTTGGCATTACTTGGTTCAAACAACATGACCCTACCATAACTTGGTCCACTTCACAGGTCAACTTTTTCTCTCAATATTGTACAAACACCTGTCTCCATCAGGAACAACTACTCCTGGATATTTCTAATCAAATTCCCATCGAATACGCCTCATTCTCTGATGTTTTTGATAAGAAAGAGTCAAATCATCTACCTCCTCATAGGATCTATGACTGTCCAATTGAACTACATCCTGGCGCTGACATCCCTTATGGACATGTCTTCCCATTATCCGAACCCGAACTAGAACACCTAAGATCTTACCTGAAGGAAAATCTTCAGAAGGGTTTTATTCGCCACTCCACTTCCCCTGCTGGTGCTGGGATTTTCTTTGTAAAGAACAAAGATCAGTCATTAAGACCCATCATAGACTATAGGGAACTAAATAAACGCACTATAAAAAACCGGTATCCTCTACCTCTCATACCTCAATTAATTGACAGACTAAGGGGTGCCATGTATTACACTAAACTGGACCTCAGAGGAGCCTATAATTTAGTACGCATTAAACAAGGCCACGAATGGTTGACAGCTTTCAGAACAAGATATGGCTTGTTTGAATACACAGTTATGCCTTTCGGCTTATGTAACGCTCCTGCAACCTTCCAGTATTTTATAAACAACATCTTCAAAGATTACCTAGATTTGTTTATGGTCATTTACTTAGACGACATCCTCATTTACTCCTCAGACCTTCAGGAACATATAAAACACGTTACCCTGGTCTTGACTCGTCTACGAGATCACTCATTATATGTCAAACTGGAAAAATGTACCTTCCACACTCAAGAGATTAAATTCCTGGGTTACACCATAACCCCCAAAGGTATTGAGATGGAGTCTGATAAAATAACAGCAGTACAAGATTGGCCTGTTCCTAAGTGTAAAAAGGACATCCAGAGGTTTATGGGGTTCGCAAATTTTTACAGGAAATTCATCAAGAATTTCGCTAACCTCTCCAGACCCCTAACTAATCTAACTAAAAATACTAATAAATTCCATTGGAATGACCAGCTACAGGTTGTCTTCGACTACCTCAAAACTGCCTTCACTACTGCCCCAATTCTTCGTTATCCAAATCCATCTCTTCAGTACATACTAGAGGTTGATGCTTCCAACTTCGCTTTGGGGGCAATCCTCTCCCAGAGGATCACTACCAAGGAACCATTACATCCTGTTGCCTATTTCTCACGTCTTTTAAACCCAGCAGAGATCAACTATCCAATAGGTGATAAGGAATTATTAGCTATTAAAGCTTCTTTGGAACATTGGAGACATCTACTGGAAGGAACTCCCATACCTATACTTATCTATACCGATCACAAAAACCTTGAATACCTGAAGACAAACCGTACTCTCAGCTCTCGTCAAGTACGCTGGAACCTTTTCCTATCCAGGTTTAACTATCTCATCACCTATCGCCCATCTTACAAGAATAAAAAGGCTGATGCCCTGTCCAGACAGTTAGAAGAACCCCAAATACCTCCTACTGAATCATCTTTGATTCCAGCAGATAGGTTTTTGGCATTAACAACTGAACAGATCGACCTCTTCAGGACAGAACAACAGTCAGACACACATAAACCTCTTCAAAGCCTGAACCAACATCAGGATGGTTTATACTACTATCAGCAACAAGTTTATGTACCTCCTCCACTAAGGACTCTTGTCCTAAAAACATTACACGATTCTCAACTTGTAGGACACTTGGGTATACATAAAACTCAAGAGCTAGTCAAGAGATTTTTTTGGTGGCCCACATTACATTCTGATACCACTGACTATGTCCAAACTTGCAAGACTTGTACTACTACTAAATCTGGGAAGTTCGCTCCAACTGGATATCTCCTCCCACTACCAACACCCCATCGACCTTGGACTCATATTGCCTTGGATTTTATAGTGGATCTCCCTCTCTCACACAAAAAGAACACTATACTGGTTGTTGTGGATTTATTCAGCAAGATGGCACATTTCGTTCCATATCACAAACTACCTACTGCTGCGGAAACTGCCACATTGATGTTCACACACATTTTCAAATTACATGGACTTCCAAATTCCATAACTTCAGATAGGGGTAGTCAATTCACGAGTAAATTCTGGAGTCTTCTCTGCCGTTCTCTTAATATCACTAGAAGGCTCAGTACCTCTTTTCATCCCCAGACCAATGGACAGACTGAAAGAACAAACCAATGGTTGGAACAGTACTTACAATGTTTTGTATCAGCTAGACAGGATGATTGGACCACACTTCTTCCTTACGCCGAATTTGCCTTTAATAATAGCGAACATTCCTCCACCAAATTCACTCCGTTTTATATTAACTATGGTTTCCACCCTACTTTCGAATGGGATTCCTCATCTCAAACTCAATCCCCAGTGATTAATGGATTGCTAAACACTATATCCGACACCTTTACCTTGGTTAAAGATAATATTGACTCCGCGAAATATCGTTACAAACTTCACTATGACAAGAAGAGGTTGCCATCCCCTTCCTACGCTGTGGGTGACTACGTCTGGTTGTCCACCCGTAATTTGCATCTTCCAGTCCCTTCTAAGAAACTCCCCTCTGTTTATATTGGACCTTTTCCCATTGTAAAGGTGGTGAACTCCAACGCTGTCACTTTGTCTCTACCTGCCACGATGAAGTGTCATCCCACGTTCCATGTCTCATTACTCAAACCATACAGATCCCTCAGACATCATTCCCCAGCTGTGCCTATTGCACCTCTCGTTCCTGATGGTTCATTGGAATATGAGGTTCAAGACATCTTGGATTCGCGACGCTTCAGGGGACGTCTGCAGTATTTGGTTCACTGGAAGGGTTATCCTGATTCGGAGGATTCTTGGGAACCGGCTGCTAACCTGTCCGCTCCTCGGTTGGTTAACCGTTTTCATTGTAGACATCCTGACCGACCTTTGCCTGATCCTCGGAGATGATCCTTGAAGGGGGGGTCCTGTCATGGTTACCTCTTGTTACGTTTGCCACATTCCTACTTCATTCAGTACTCCTATAAATTTCCTCAATAGGAAGCACTCACTGCTTCAATATTCTTGCCTGCAAGTGACTCGATACTTGGGAGACATCTGCCTAGAGCACACCTCCAATTCCAACAGACCCGGATCTTGCGGTGACGTCACACGCCAACGGAGCGCGCGCGCCTACCGCAAAAGCTACTCTGAAGCTTCAGCAACAATCTCCTGTGTTCAACTCCTTGAATACAACTGACCTAAAAAACCGCATCTAACTCCTTGCTCCTAAGCGGTAAGTTTATACAGCCCTGCTCCTATGAATCTGTGCACAATTCATACAAGCCAGTCTCACTACAAATCCTTACTTTATTAAGATTCACTCCTCTCTTCATTACATTGCTAAGTGTCAATATAATTACATTTGTTCAGATAACTACTACTAATTTTGATCAGGTATCACTTCTACCATATTCTAAGCTAACCACACTTACAATTAACGCTTAGAATCAGTCTAAAGTATTTTCCAAGGCAGATAGGTTAAATACTGTGTTGAGCTTAAACGCCACAAATCGCAGCTATTTTCCTTTCAGCCACATATTAAAGGGATGTGTATTGCATGATAAAAAAACCCTGCTGCCATACATTTTTCTTTTATATCAGGCATACACTTCCCAACACTAATATTGCTGCAGTTGTGGTCCTTATACTTAATTCTACCAATTTCTGCTTGCAGGAGATTTAAAATTTCAATAAACCCTGACACATAGTAATTTCGGACCACGCTATTATTACATTGACTCTTAATGCGTCCCTTATGCATTCGCCTCATAATCAGACAATTTTTTTTCCAAAATACCTGGTGAATAATATTAATTTTCAAAATTGGTTGAATGTGCAATGGAGAGAATTTGTCAATTATAATATTTCATATAAGGATAAACCAGAGGTGTTTTGGGAAGCCGCTAAAGCTGTACAAAGAGGTAAAATAAAGGCCTATATGTGCCATCTTAAAAAAAGACTTAAACAACAAGAGATTCAGATATCCAGTCAAGTCAAAAATGCTTATAGAGCTTATCTGGGGGACCTTTCTAATGCTAAGTGGCTTAGATATATAAAGGCCAAGACTGCGCGCAATATTTTTATTAAACAGAAAATTACTCAAGAGGTTCACAGACAAAAGGCTCTCTACGGGGGCTTTGTGGGAAGATCTGCTAAATTATTGGCTAGGATTATGAAATCAACTCACAGGAATAGTATAGCGGCTATTAGGTCTGATTCTGATAGATATACTAACAATGCGGACATTAGCAGAGTTTTTTTTTAATTTCTTTAGAGATCTTTATAGGCATGAGGAGTATTAAGGAGATAAGGAAAAAGTTTTTTGGGAAAAAAATTAATGTTCCTAAAATTCCTATAGAAATTTTGGCGGAGATCAACAGCCCTATTTCAGAGGAGGAAATTTTAGCGGCAATTAAGATAGCTAAGACTAATAAAGCAGCTGGCCCTGATTACCTTCCTATCAAATTTTATAGGATCCTTCAGTCTCAAATTGCTTCATCACTTGAGAAGATATTTAATCTTTATTTTATTAAAAATAATAAATGTTCCTCATATTTTGCAGCCGGCAATATATCCCTAATCCTAAAAAAAAAAAAAATTCAGAACTTCCATCCTCATACAGGCCTATATCAGTATTAAATACTGACTATAAATTGTTAACATCTATTATAGTCAACAGACTAAAACCCCATTTAGGCCTGATAATCTATGAAAACCAATCAGGTTTCATGTCATGTAGGAATCCAGCCAAGAAAATGTGAAAGGTAATGACACTGTTAGACTTTTTCTGGAAAAAATTTAAATCTTCCAGGTATAAGGAGACCGTAGATTTAGCCTTACTGACAGTTGACGCAGAGAAGGCGTTTGATCGTATTTCGTAGAAACATTTATTTTTCTCTTTAGAGCGGTTTGACTTGACTAGATATCTTAGTATTGGCTTGAATTCTAGAAGAAAAAAGCGCAAAAAGGAGTCGTGTGGTAATCAACAACTCACAGAAGCGCACGCCTATAGTTGCACTTACAATGTTTAATAAACTTAATGCAGTAAAAACAAAGTCGACTTCATACAATAAAAACAATGTATAGCATTCCCCTTTCAGGTGCTCAATACTCAGTGATGCAGTCTTTGCATTCTCTGATCCCGACTTCTCTGTGTGGTACAAACTCAGCGTTCCTTCCTAATGTGCGTGTAAACTATAGCTATTGGGAACTCCGCCTCCAGAGCAACGGATACCCGGAAAGTCCAAAACAAACCTTGATTAACCTCTACGCGATTCGTCTGCTATCGTGCAGACTTATTCAAGAGGGTAGACGATTTTCAGATGACTACATGGGATATCCGTCCCACTTAAAAACCCTCACTTGCTCTCCTATTGGATGCAATACAATGACCCTTATAGGATAGTATATGACCGTGCAAAAGACCATGCAACAGTTTTATGTAAATACATATTCAAAACAAACAAAACAGCTTAATTAATATTCCATATCTAAAACTTCATGAAGTAATAATGACGATTATTAAAACCCTAAGTTATATGCACAAGCAAAATAAAATTTCATACATATAATAAAATGACACGATAGAGAATGCTGTCGTGAAAACCTTTAAAAAAACTAAAATTATAATAAATACTACAGAAACTCATTTAAACCCTAAATAGAGGCAAGATTAAAAGAGAATGTAAAGAAAACATTCAAAAAGAGAGAGACAATTCATATGGATTTCTTGGAATTACTAAATATATATATATATATATATATATATATATATATATATATATATATATATATATATATATATATATATTTAGTAAACCAGGCACTCTTAACATAATTCATTCTTTGTACATTCAGAGACTTAAGAGTCTGCATCCTAAAGGTTTAAATATTGACATAGATATAGCAGCCTTTATGTAAATGACAATTTATAGGGTGCCTATATATATATATATATATATATATATATATATTATATTATATTTTTAGTAATTCCATGAAGTCCATATGAATTGTCTCTCTCTTTTTGAATGATTTCTTTACTGTCGGCTAGATTTAGAGTTTTGCGGCCAAAGGGGTGCGTTAGCTACGAGTGGTTTTCCCACCCCCCCGCACCTTTTAAATAACGCTGGTATTTAGAGTTCACAGAAGGGCTGCGTTAGGCTCCAAAAAGGGAGCGTACAGGCATATTTACCGTCACTGCAACTCTAAATACCAGCGTTGCTTACGGTAGCGGCCAGCTTCAAAAACGTGCTCATGCACGATTCCCCCATAGGAAACAATGGGGCATTTTGAGCTGAAAAAAAACTAACACCTGCAAAAAAACAGCGTTCAGCTCCTAACGCAGCCCCATTGTTTCCTATGGGGAAACACTTCCTAAGTCTGCACCTAACACCCTAACATGCACCCCGAGTCTAAACACCCCTAACCTTACACTTATTAACCCCTAATCTGCCGCCCCCGCTATCGCTGACCCCTGCATATTATTTTTAACCCCTAATCTGCCACTCCAGACACCGCTGCAACCTACATTATAGCTATGAACCCCTAATCTGCTGCCCCTAACACCGCCAACCCCTATATTATATTTATTAACCCCTAATCTGCTCCCCCAACGTCGCCACTACCTACCTACAATTATTAACCCCTAATCTGCCGACTGGACCTCACCGCTACTATAATAAATGTACTAACCCCTAATCCGCCTCACTCCCGCCTCAAAAACCCTATAATAAATAGTATTAACCCCTAATCTGCCCTCCCTAACATCGCCGACCCCTAACTTCAAGTATTAACCCCTAATCTGCCGACCGGACATCGCCGCTACTCTAATAAATGTATTAACCCCTAAAGCTAAATCTAACACTAACACCCCCCTAAATTAAATATAATTTAAATCTAACGAAATAAAATAAATCTTATTAAATAAATTATTCCTATTTAAAGCTAAATACTTACCTGTAAAATAAACCCTAATATAGCTACAATATAAATAATAATTACATTGTAGCTATTTTAGGATTAATATTTATTTTACAGGCAAATGTTTATTTATTTTAACCAGGTACAATAGTTATTAAATAGTTAATAACTATTTAATAGTTACCTAGTTAAAATAATTACAAAATTACCTGTAAAATAAATCCTAACCTAAGTTACAATTAAACCTAACACTGCACTATCAATAAATTAATTAAATAAACTATCTACAATTATCTACAATTAAATCAACTAAACTAAATTACAAAAAAAAAAAACACTAAATTACAAAAAATAAAAAAAGATTACAAGAATTTTAAACTAATTACACCTACTCTAAGCCCCCTAAAAAAATAACAAAGCCCCCCAAATTAAAAAAATGCCCTACCCTATTCTAAAATAAATATTTTACAGCTCTTTTACCTTACCAGCCCTTAAAAGGGCCTTTTGCGGGGCATGCCCCAAAGAAAACAGCTCTTTTGCCTGTAAAAAAATATACAATACCCCCCCACCCACATACCCCTAATCTAACCCAAACCCCCCTTAAAAAACCTAACACTAAGCCCCTGAAGATCTTCCTACCTTATCTTCACCACGCCGGGTATCACCGATCCGTCCAGAAGAGGGTCCGAAGTCTTCATCCTATCCCGGCAGAAGAGCTTCTCCAGAGGGTCCGAAGTCTTCATCCTGTCCTTGGCCAATAGAATGCGAGCTCAATCTGATTGGCTGATTGGATCAGCCAATCGGATTGAACTTGAATCTGATTGGCAGATTCAAGCAGCCAATCAGATTTTTCCTACTTTAATTCCAATTGGCTGATAGAATCCTATCAGCCAATCGGAATTCGAGGGACGCCATCTTGGATGACGTCACTTAAAGGAACCTTCATTCGGACTTAGGACGTCGTTAGAAGAGGATGGATCCGCGTCGGCTGCTTCAAGATGGTCCCGCTCCGCGCCGGATGGAAGAAGATAGAAGATGCCGCCTGGATGAAGATGTCTACCGGTCCAGATGCCCTCTTCTTGCCGGATAGGATGAAGACTTCGGACCCTCTGGAGGAGCTCTTCTGCCCGGATAGGATGAAGACTTCGGACCCTCTTCTGGACGGATCGGTGATACCAGGCGTGGTGAAGATAAGGTAGGAAGATCTTCAGGGGCTTAGTGTTAGGTTTTTAACCCCTTAATGACAACTGACGTACCAGGTATGTCATGCAAAAACTAACAGTTAATGACAATGGATGAACCTGGTACGTCAGTTGTCTAACAGAGTGCTGGAAGCGATCACAAATGCTTCCAGCAGCTCTGAGGGTATTGCAGTGATGCCTCGATATGGAGGCATCCTGCAATACCACTTTACAAGCCTCCGATGCAGAGAGAGCCACTCTGTGGCCCTCTCTGCACCGGTAGCGATGGTGCCAGTGTCCGGGTGTGAGGGTGCGCGCGCGTGCACGATGCGGGTGCACGTGCACGAGGGGTGAGTCTGCACGTGAACGTGCATGGGCGCGTGTGCACGTGCACGTGCGCACATTAGCCACACTGACACCAATGAATGAGGGCAGAAAGGGAGAAAAAGGTAAAAAAAAATTTTTTTAAATATAAAAGGATCTGGGAGGGGGAGGGGGTGGGGGTATTGTGGGGGGGCTGCTACACTACAGAAATAGTTTTTAAGTTAAAAATAAAATAAAAATACTTTTTGGGGGGTTTTTGGGGCCAAACTGGGTACTGGCAGACAGCTGCCAGTACCCAAGATGGCGGTAATTAGGTAGGGGAGAGGGTTAGAGAGCTGGAGGGGGGATCAGGGAGGTTGGGGCTAAGGCAGGGGTCCATCACAGCTAAAATATTTTATTATTTTTATTTAAAAAAAAAAAAACTCTTTTATTTAGTACTGGCAGACTTTCTGCCAGTACTTAAGATGGCGGGAACAATTGTGGGGTGGGGGAGGGAAGAGAGCTGTTTGGGAGGGATCAGGGGGTGGGATGTGTCAGGTGGGAGGCTGATCTCTAAAATTAACCCTGCAAGTTCCCTACAAGCTACCTAATTTAACCCCTTCACTGCTGGGCATAATTAACGTGTGGTGCGCAGCAGCATTTAGCGGCCTTCTAATTACCAAAAAGCAACGCCAAAGCCATATAAGTCTGCTATTTCTGAACAAAGGGGATCCCAGAGAAGCTTTTACAATAATTTCTGCCATAATAGCACAAGCTGTTTGTAAATAATTTCAGTGAGAAACCTAAAAATGTAAAGTTTTTTTTTATTTGCTCGCATTTGGCGGTGAAATGGTGGCATAAAATATACCAAAATGGGCCTAGATCAATACTTGGGGTTGTCTACTACACTACACTAAAGCTAAAATTAACCCTACAAGCTCCCTACAAGCTCCCTAATTAACCCCTTCACTCCTGGGCATAAAACACGTGTGATGCGCAGCGGCATTTAGCGGCCTTCTAATTACCAAAAAGCAACCCCAAAGCCATATAAGTCTGCTATTTCTGAAAAAAGGGGATCCCAGAGAAGCATTTACAACCATTTGTGCCATAATTGCAGAAGCTGTTTGTAAATAATTTCAGTGGGAAACCTAAAGTTTGTGACAAATTTTGTGAAAAAGTTAACTTTTTTATTTTTTGATCGCATTTGGCGGTGAAATGGTGGCATGAAATATACCAAAATGGGCCTAGATCAATACTTTGGGTTGTCTTCTAAAAAAAAATATATACATGTCAAGGGATATTCAGGTATTCCTGACAGATATCAGGGTTCCAATGTAACTAGCGCTAATTTTGAAAAAAAGTGGTTTGGAAATAGCGAAGTGCTACTTGTATTTATTGCCCCATAAATTGCAAAAAAAGCAAAGAACGTGTAAACATTGGGTATTTCTAAACTCAGGACAAAATTTAGAAACTATTTAGCATGGGTGTTTTTTGGTGATTGTAGATGTGTAACATATTTTGGGGGTCAAAGTTAGAAAAAGTGTGTTTTTTTCCATTTTTTCATCATATTTTATTTTATTTTTTTAGTAAATTATAAGACATGATGAAAATAATGGTATCTTTAGAAAGTCCATTTAATGGCGAGAAAAACGGTATATAATATGTGTGGGTACAGTAAATGAGTAAGAGTAAAATTACAGCTGAACACAAACACTGCAGAAATGTAAAAATAGCCATTGTCATTAAGGGTAAGAAAATTGAAAAATGGTCCGGTCATTAAGGGGTTAAGGGGGGTTTGGGTTAGATTAGGGGTATGTGGGTGGTGGGTTGTAATGTTGGGGAGGGGGGTATTGTATGTTTTTCTGCAGGCAAAAGAGCTGTTTTCTTTGGGGCATGCCCCGCAAAAGGCCCTTTTAAGGGCTGGTAAGGTAAAAGAGCTGTAAAATATTTATTTTAGAATAGGGTAGGGCATTTTTTTATTTTGGGGGGCTTTGTTATTTTTTTAGGGGGCTTAGAGTAGGTGTAATTAGTTTTAAATTCTTGTAATCTTTTTTTATTTTTTGTAATTTAGTGTTTGTTTTTTGTAATTTAGTTTAGTTGATTTAATTGTAGATAATTGTAGATTTTGTAATTTTGTAATTATTTTAACTAGGTAACTATTAAATAGTTCTTAACTATTTAATAGCTATTGTACCTGGTTAAAATAAATACAAAGTTGCCTGTAAAATAAATATTAATCCTAAAATAGCTACAATATAATTATTATTTATATTGTAGCTATATTAGGGTTTATTTTACAGGTAAGTATTTAGCTTTAAATAGGAATAATTTATTTAATAAGATTATTTTATTTCGTTAGATTTAAATTATATTTAATTTAGCGGGGTGTTAGGGTTAGGGTTAGACTTAGCTTTAGGGGTTAATACATTTATTAGGGTAGCGGTGAGGTCCGGTCGGCAGATTAGGGGTTAATAATTTAGGTAGGTAGCGGGGACGTTGGGGGGGCAGATTAGGGGTTAATAAATATTATGTAGGGGTCGGCAATGTTAGGGGCAGCAGATTAGGGGTACATAGGGATAATGTAGGTTGCGGCGGTGTGCGGTCGGTAGATTAGGGGTTAAAAAAATGTAATAGAGTGGCGGCGATGTGGGGGGGGCCTCGGTTTAGGGGTACATAGGTAGTTTATGGGTGTTAGTGTACTTTAGAGCACAGTAGTTAAGAGCTTTATGAACCGGCGTTAGCCCATAAAGCTCTTAACTCCTGACTTTTTTCTGCGGCTGGAGTCTTGTCATTAGATTTCTAACGCTCACTTCAGCCAAGACTCTAAATACCAGCGTTAGTAAGATCCCATTGAAAAGATAGGATACGCAATTGACGTAAGGGGATCCGCAGTATGGAAAAGTCGCGGCTGGAAAGTGAGCGTTAGACCCTTTCCTGACTGACTCTAAATACCAGTGGGCGGCCAAAACCAGCGTTAGGACCCCCTAATGCTGGTTTTGACGGCTAACGCAGAACTCTAAATCTAGGCGATTCTCTTTTAATCTTGCCTCTATTTAGGGTTTAAATGAGTTTCTGTAGTATTTATTATAATTTTTGTTTTTTTAAAGGTTTTCACGACAGCATTCTCTATTGTGTCGTTTTATTGTATGTATGACATTTTATTTTGCTTGTGCATATAACTTAGGGTTTTAATAATCGTCATGACAGTGTTATATTGATTTGATGTTCAAAAGTATATTTTTATATATTTATATATTTACATTTCATGAAGTTTTAGATATGGAATATTAATTAAGCTGTTTTAATTGTTTGTTTTAAATATGTATTTACATAAAAATGTTGCATGGTCTTTTGCACGGTCATATATTATCCTATAAGGGTCATTGTATTGCATCCAATAGGAGAGCAAGTGAGGGTTTTTAAGTGGGACGGATATCCCATGTAGTCATCTGAAAATCGTCTACCCTCTTGAGAAAGTCAAATGCTTTGACAGCTCAATGTTTATTGGAACAATGTAACCTACAGAATCCTACTGATGCACAATTAGCATTATTTTTTAAGCACTGGAAAGTATATATTTTGTCACTTCCAATCTCTGCCCTAATCGCCCTAGTTAAACCATTAATGAAAACTCCATAAGAGATAAACCTCCTATACGTCTTATGTACACTAGAATGATATCAATAATCACACAACAACAGGTTTTGGGCTAAAGACCGGTCACGGTCACGTTTATTGTAAATAAATCTTCTTAACTTAGGCTATTTAAATATGCCAACTAAGGCAACTTACTCATAATAAAACAAAGAACTGTAACGTTCTTCATAAAAAATGTATGGCGGCAATGAACTAGCTATTCTGACCCCTACTGACAGACGGCCAGGGTCCTACACGGTGTTTGCAGCGTGGCACGGATTGCGTGCGCCCAATTGGCAGAGAGAGAGAGCTGTAAGCTATTAGAGTTGTTTGGCCTACGATTAGTAGGGGGGAGTAACCCCTAAGTCGGCACCTAGTGGGCGTCTCCTCTCCCATCCCAGGACATCACTCTTCTCTCTCCCTGCCCGCTCTCTGGACCCTGACCGACTGCCAGCTAAGGCATAAAAAACAACCAGCCCAGAAAGGCGATCCCCTCCAAGCGAGTCGTAAAACACACTTGAACGGGTGGAAGGCAAAAACTACAACCTGGACTTAGAAGGCTAGTTCACATAAACCTACCTACGCCAGGGGGAAAACCCTAACTTTACAGCTAAAGCCGCCAATTCTTCATTCAGGGACGGGCGGGCGGGGAAAAACTCCTTTGAAGTCTGGAACCAGGAACAAAAGAGGGCTGGATCCACTGCAGCCAGGACCTATAAAGGTAAGCAGAAACACCCACCCCCACATTTGCAACAATGTAGCCCTAGTACCCTCCAGACTTTAACTCAGTTATCCCTTAATTTTGTTACAGGCCCACTAGAGGGCCCTCCACTTCCATAAGAGATAAACCTCCTATTCGTCTTATGTACACTAGAATGATATCAATAATCACACAACAACAGGTTTTGGGCTAAAGACAGGTCATGGACACGTTTATTGTAAATAAACCTTCTTAACTTAGGCTATTTAAATATACCAACTAAGGCAACTTACTCATAATAAAACAAAGAACTGTAACGTTCTTCATAAAAAATTTATGGCGGCAATGAACTAGCTATTCTAAGCCCTACTGACAGACGTCCAGGGTCTTACACGGTGTTTGCAGTGCGGCACGGTTTGCGCGCACCCAATTGACAGAGAGAGAGAGCTGTAAGCTATTAGAGTTGTTTGGCCTACGATTAGTAGGGGGGAGTAACCCCTAGGTCGGCACCTAGTGGGCGTCACCTCCCCCATCCCAGGACATCACTCTTCTCTCTCCCTGCCCACTCTCTGGACCCTGACCGACCGCCACAAGAGTCAGCCACCTCTTGCCGCCACCCTAACAGCAACACTAAACTAACATGGTAACCAATTCCTTATGATTATTTTTTTTAATTTTTTTTAATTTTTTTATAACACTAAATGAAGGGCTCTGCGAATATCCCCAATGAAAATGTCTAATGCCACCTCCGTGAGATGGACGCCATCGGGGCGATAAAGTGCCTTGTTGTCCGCAGTTAGAGTCTCATGCCTTATGGCAAAACCGCCTAACGCTGTGACCATTCTTCACATCTCCCTATTCAACTTCTTTCTGACGTTGTACGCTGCCCTTTGATTAAAAATGTATCTCCAACGCAGTCGTGCAACCACGTTGGACCACCCAATCTTAACATCACTGAGCCATGCGCACATCCAGCATATGTCAGAAGCCATCTTCCTTATTAAATCAAAAACTGGGACCGAACCCATATCGTTCCCCCCTAGATGCAAAACAACAATGTGAGGCTTCCCCCACCTCCTATGTGCATCCTGAAGAAGAGCAGGCAAATCGTCCCAGGTTAAACCTCTCCGTCCGAGCCATCGAATGTTGGCCCTGGATGAGTGAAATCCCAATTGCTGCCCGTCCGGCATTTGCAGGGCCCGAATGGACGCCCAATGCACGTACGAGTGCCCCACTATCCACACCTGAATAGTGGCCGCACTCTTGCCTGCAATAACATGACACAAGGCTGATCAAAACATAACCCCCGTAACCAGTGTCATAATATACCTCTAAGCAGACCCCAAAAGTGAGCCCTGGAACCCCCCTCAGATTGAGCCCAACCTAAAGAGAGCTACTCAGATAATGGGTGAATATACAACTTAAATCTGCCAGATTTCCACCGCCCCAATCGCTTAATATCCGCCTCTGAGGACCCACCACTAGCCGCGCTTGTCGCCGCCCCAATCCTAAACGAGTGGGACCCTATTCTGTCCGGGTCAAGGCTCGCAGCCTTCACTGCTTTAGCCAGCACCTTCTTAAATTGAAACACCGACAGAGAGGAGCCATCCTCATGAACAAATAATTGACTACAATCTCGTGGGCGTACTTTACAGAATTCCTCAAAACCCACCACCGGGCAATACTCCTGAAATTCATGCCTGCGCAGTGAGAGCCAAGCTCCTTTTCCCTGCGGGTCAGTTTTGGACCTGGGAACGAGCAGCAATAACCCATCATCCGCGGGCTTCACATGCTCCCTAAGTATCCCACCGGCAATGCCACCCTTGGCTGAGGCCACCAGCTCGCCCACTCTCAATGCTCCTGCCAAGGCGAATGAGAATGCCGCCCTGAAGAGCAAAGCTTTGTAATGCGATGAGCACACTGACTGCAGTGTCCCCACCAGCTCCCTCAATCTGAGTGGTGTAATTGGCTCCCTGTGGTCTTTAGTGCGAGGGGCCAGCCGCCCCCAACCTTTCAGTACTTGCCTAACCAAGAACGTGCCGGAGTGATCTGCTAGCCCAAGCGTCTTGTTAAAGAACGCCAAAGCCGCAAGCAAGCCAACCAGTCAAGAACATGTACCTGAGTAGCGGACTGCACCTGGAACCTCTGCTGGCAAAGCTGACCCAAGTCTTCCAGTGACCCTCATATGTTCTCCACGTCTTTGGTGCCAAAGAAGCCCTCACAAGGGGGAGAACGCTTTCCCAGCCCCCACCATCTGCCAAAGGAAAGGAGGGCAAATTAATCCCAAACTCTCTGCCCCAGGTGCCACCTTCCTAAACTGCACCCAGTTAAACCGAGACAGAGCATCCGCCACAACATTCTTGACTACTGGCACATGCCGCACCGTGAAGCTAATGTTTAACTGTAAGCAGCGCAACACTAAATGCCGCAAGTACCTGACCACCCTTGGGGATGATGCCGACAAACGGTTAATGGCATACACCACACTCATGTTGTCGCACCAAAAAATTACTGACTGATTAGCCAGCCTATGTCCCCAGAGTTCGATCGCCACTATAATTAGGAAGAGCTCCAATAGGGTCAAGTTCTTAGTCAGGCCTGAGGAAACCCATTCCTGAGGCCATGGAGCCGCATGCACCATCCAGGTAGGCCCCATACCCGAAACCCCCCGCTGCATCTGTAAACAGGCGCAGCGATTGGTTCGAAATGGGGTCCCTCTTCCATATGCAGACGCCATTTAATTTCTCCAGAAATTCTTTCCAGACAGCCAGGTCTTCCTTCATCCCCTTGGAAACCTGAATCCTGGCCCTACCCCGCCTAGGGCCCTGCAGTGGGCCCTCCAACCGTCTGTTAAATATCCTCCCCATTGGTATTGCCCTACCAGCAAAATTTAGCAACCCCAACAGCGATTGGAATTCCCTGATGGAAATAGAATCCGCAGCCACTACTGACAAAACCACTTGCCGCAAGCGGTCAACCTTGTCCTTGGGAAGCCTGCAGACCACCGCCTGGGTATCGATTTCGATCCCTAGGAAGGTCAAACAGGTACAGGGGCCCTGCGTTTTCTCATTCGCCAAAGGAACCCTGAACCTTTCCATCATATCCTGCATAATCTCCATCATGCTCGCATACTCGCCTGAATCCGCCTCCCCCACCAGCAAAAAGTCGTCAAGGTAGTGGGCCACGGCCCCACCCCCGGACTCCTTCTGTACTACCCAGTGCAGAAAGGAGCTGAAACTTTCAAAAAGCGCACATGAAAGCGAGCACCCCATGGAGAGACATTTGTCTACATAAAATGCTCCTTCCATTTTCATGCCCATTAGCCTGAAAGCAAATGGGTGCAGGGGCAAAAGACGTAATGCTGACTCTATGTCCAATTTCGCCATCAATGCCCCTTTTCCCTTGCCCTTTACTATAACTAAAGCATCGTCAAAGGACTGGTAATGCACCAAGCTTACCTCAGCGTCGATGGCGTCGTTCACCGACGCCCCTTTTGGGAAGGATAGATGGTGTATAAGTCTGAACTTGCCCGTGTCTTTCTTAGGGACTACCCCCAATGGAGACACCACAAGATCGGGTAGAGGCTGCGCCCAGAATGGGCCTGCCACCCTGCCCAGTGCCACTTCCTTGCCCAATTTTTCCCCTGACCACCTCAGGAAATTTGTACGCTAATTTCAGGTTACGGTGGATGGTGGTACCCACCACGCGCCCCTCCACAGGGATTCTAAACCCCTCCACCAACCCCGCCCCAAGCGGCCGCGCTGCCTCAGGGAAGGGGTAGTTCACCAGCCATGGTCCCATGGCTGCCGCGTTAAGCGGAGTTGGGGCCCTTGTGTCCAGGGAGCCCTTTTGCAACTTGCCTATCCCCACCGGACTCCTTTCTTTTGCTACAATCCGAAACTGAGTGTGGGCTGCCGCAGAATTTGCAAATGTGTCGAAAGGAGCAACTTGCCCCTCTGTCACATTGCTTATCCTGAAATTTCCAACACTCCCTGCCCCGTTTTTCCGGACGTTGGGCAGGGTGGCCAGCCCCCTGGCATGTCACCAGGGAGTTCATGGCCGCTACTTCCAAGCCCAATTTTGACCACAGGTGGAGATCCTGGGTTCCGAAGTGCAGGAGAGGATTTCCTACCATTTTTCTATGGAAGGCCATGTCATATTCACGCCACGCGCCTTCCTTAAATCTTGCCCGGATATCACTAATGGTATCCTTGTACTTGAATAAATTGTGCCCTTGTGACTGCCATTTGTCTACATAGCACATGGCTAAAACTCTAAAACACCTTTGCTACTCCTCGTAGGTCTCAGGATGTTTCACTTTCTTAGGGCCAGTGCCGTCGGCTGCCCTCTCCTTAGCCATGCAATCCTCAGGTGAAAGTTCAAAGATGTTGACATATCGCCCATCTTGAATCTTTTTCACCACCTTAGATTTCAAATGCCCATACAAAGAATGCACCAGACATGGGTAGGTATCCCCATGTGCTGCTACCTTCCTCGTTACTGTAAACGCCCCTACGCCTGGTTGCTCTACACTAAGCGACTGCACCACGGGGACCACCTGGCTAACCACTGGACGGAATACGTGGCCAAACCCTGCGAATACAAAACATTTTGGGGAGTACTCTGTGCGGATGATTGCACCCCCGAGGGGCTACCCACCATCCTACTCTGACCCCCATACATGCACACACCCAGAGCGGATGCCACCGCCTGTCTGATCACTTCTTCATTCACACAGTATGCAGGACCCTGTGATCCACTCATGCCACTGTTATCATGTTCGTGAGTAACCCTCTGAGATCTGTATGCAGCTTGGGAAACCCTAAAATCAGCCACCCCAGACGCAGTACCTGCTACATCCAGAAACTCAGTGTCCCTGTGTTCTTGACTATCCACAGTTATGCCCCTGTGGATTACTGCCCCCCTGCCAGGCTCTGTACTCCTTGCTGTTGCTTTACGTCTTCCCCTTGCACTCTTTGCATGATCCTTTCTACCCTGTGCTATGCCGCCCTGCACTGTGCCCCCTTGCACCAAATCACCTTCCAGCAAGCACTCCTGAGACACACTACCCACGGCCGCAGCCGCTCGCGCCACACTTGATTGAGCCACACTCGTTTGGGCCACTCCCACATGCGCCACACTCCCTTGAGCCATAGCCCTTTGATCCTCACCCCCTCGAGCCACTTGCACTGGAGCCTCCCTCACACAACCAACCTGCCCTCCCAGTCTGTCAGGAGTGTGATCGCCCGCACGGAGCCTCCCCAACTTACTGTTCTAGGCTCCGTGTGCAGATCCACTCCTGTCCCCTCCTCTCTTCCAGGCGCGACTGCGCCCACGCTCCTCCCCGCTTGATGAGTCATAACGGGAGGACGCACGAGACGCAGTGCCGGAAGGGGCGGGGCTACGACCCGACGCCTGGCCTGAAGCCTGCAGCACGGGCCCGCCCTGCCCCCCATCTACCATGCCCGCACTCGCGCCCGCGACCACGGGGGACAAGGTCCCCATGAGCACTTGCGCCAGGGACAGAATAGAAGATAAGGTCGCTTGGGGCAAAGATTGCAGCTGCTTCAACGGGTTTTCAGTCACAGCAGCTGCGCTTGTTTGCGGCCCAGGTCCATAAGGGGCAATAATAATAGGGGCTACCTCGTGGGAGGCTAGATGCCCTGCCATATGAATGGGGGCCAATAAAGTTTGAGGAATCACAATGGGAGTAGATGGTAAGGGAGGATTGTTAACCCCTATAGTATTTGGGGCAAGCATAGATGCAGATGATGGCCCCACTGAAGAGGGCTGAGCCCCAGGGCCTGATGAACAGGCCCCAAGGCCCAATCCCCTCTGTACAGGTGGCCTATTTCTCAGCATGGGGGCTGCCCGGGGCCTAGCGACAGGGGAAGGGGGTACCACATCCTCTGATGCTGATCCTCCACTTTCTCTTGCAGCTCCCCGCATGCCAGGAACCTCCTGCACAACCTCCCTGAAACGCAATGGTGGAACTGATCTCCTCTTGGAACGCTCCATATCAACCAAGCAGCAGAAAAACTCCTTTGAAGTCTGGAACCAGGAACAAAAGAGGGCCGGATCCACTGCAGCCAGGACCTATAAAGGTAAGCAAAAACAATTGCCCCCACATTTGCAACAATGTAGCCCTAGTACCCTCCAGACTTCAACTCAGTTATCCCTTAATTTTGTTACAGGCCCATTAGAGGGCCCTCTTCTTCTATATGTCCAATTACAGATATTTGCTGGCCATCTGCCCAGCGCATGGCGCGGTAACATCTGAGGGGGCATGGAGGGGTGGTGAGGGAGAGGGAATGGGGGAGTTGGGGTTGTTTTTTTTGTTTGTTTTTCTTTCCATAAGTGTTTGCTCACTTTTAGGTAAAATACAATAGTAAAGAATTGTGATCTTAAATTGCATCCAATGCTTTATTTGTGTCTTGTGGGTCCTGTGTGACCCTTTGTTCATTCTTTTCAGATGATTGATTTCTTTGATTTTATGACATTCTCTGTTGCTGTGTGATAAATAAAAAAAATTAAAAAAGAAAAGGGGATTATCGCAGGTGTTTTCATGCGTCGGGTTTACCGCTTGTATTACAAGTTGAATGTAAACGCGTGAGCGCAATCGCAGTTTACGCTAGAATGATTACGCATCCTCAGAGCTCTGGTTAACAGTTTTGCGAAACAAAAAAGTTGCACAAAACACATCAAATATACATTACAAGGTACAGTTACACTCATAATAACACCATCTAGTAAAAATTATTTTTTAAAAAATGCACAAAAAAGTTATAAGGGCTCATAGATCTCAGCTGGCAAAGGGCTTTAACATTGAGATGCATACATATACATGTATAAATATGTATTTGTATGTGTGTGTGTGTATATATATATATATATATATATATATATATATATATATATATATATATATATATATATATATATATATATATATATATATATATATATATATATATATATATATATATAAAATATAGTACAAAAAAATAGAAAGAGAGATGCCTCTTATTTAGAAAGGGAATTCAGCACTCTTTTAAATTTAAAAACAGAAACTTTTTTATTTTTATTTCAAAATAAAACAGTGTTGGTTATGCAAAACAGGGAAATGGGTATTAAAAGGATTATCTATTTTTTAAACAATAACATTTTTCAAGTAGACTATCCCTTTAAGAGGAAACCAATTGTCCTTTTAAAAACCAGCGCACAACTTATTTTTAAATTTTTTTAATATGAATAATAAAAGCTTCATAATATTCTTTCATTATTTATTTTCCCATTTTCCAGTAATTAAACTCTGGAAATTGTGGGGTTTCCCATTCTGAAAATTAAAGGGACAGTCTACAATAGAATTGTTATTGTTTTAAAAGATAGATAATCCCTTTATTACCCATTCCCTAGATTCACATAACCAACATTGTTATTTTCATATACTTTATACCTCTGTGATTACCTTGTATCTAAGCATCTTCTGATAGCCCCCTGATCACATGACATGTATTATCTATTGACTTTCATTTAGTACTGTGTTGTGCTAACTCTTAAATAACTCCTCGGGTGTGAACACAATTTTATCTATATGGCCCACATGAACTATCAGTCTCCTGTTGTGAAAAGCAAATTAAAAAGCATGTGATAAGAGGCTTAGAAACAGACAGAAATTTAGAGGTTTCAAAATTATAAAGTATATTAATATAACAATGTTGGTTGTGCAAAGCGAAGAAAAGTAGAGCGCAACTCTGATTCAAATGCTCAACTTACTGAGTGGGAAAGGAGTGGCAGACAACTGTAGTACTCATTGATGGTTGGGGAGACTGATTCTTCTGTATACAGCTGGTGGGTTTTTATTGGAAATTGTGAGGCTTCTGTATACAGATGGTGGGTTTTTATTGGAAATTAGGAGGCTTCTGTATACTGGTGGTGGGTTTTTATTGGAAATTGTGAGGCTTCTGTATACAGATGGTGGGTTTTTATTGGAAATTAGGAGGCTTCTGTATTCTGGTGGTGGGTTTTTATTGGAAATTGTGAGACTTCTGGATATGGGTGGTGGGTTTTTATTGGAAATTGTGAGGCTTCTGTATACGGGTGGAGGGTTTTCATTGAAAATTGTGAGGCTTCTGTATACGGGTGGTGGGTTTTTATTGAAAATTGTGAGGCTTCTGTATACGGGTGGTGGGTTTTTATTGGAAATTGTGAGGCTTCTGTATACTAGTGGTGAGTTTTTATTGGAAATTGTGAGGCTTCTGTATACGGGTGGTGGGTTTTTATTGGAAATTGTGAGGCTTCTGTATACGGGTGGTGGGTTTTTATTGGAAATTGTGAGGCTTCTGTATACTAGTGGTGAGTTTTTATTGGAAATTGTGAGGCTTCTGTATACTAGTGGTGAGTTTTTATTGGAAATTGTGAGGCTTCTGTATACGGGTGGTGGGTTTTTATTGGAAATTGTGAGGCTTCTGTATACGGGTGGTGGGTTTTCATTGAAAATTGTGAGGCTTTAGTATACAGGTGGTGGGTTTTCCTTAATAATTGTGAGGCTTCTGTATACAGGTGGTGGGTTTTCATTGATAATTGTGAGACTTCTGTATACGGGTGGTGGGTTTTCATAGAAAATTGTGAGGCTTCTGTATACGGGTGGTGGGTTTTCATTGAAAATTGTGAGGTTTCTGTATACAGCTGGTGGGTTTTTATTGGAAATTGTGAGGCTTCTGTATACGGGTGGTGGGTTTTCATTGAAAATTGTGAGGCTCCTGTATACGGGTGGTGGTCATGGTATTCTAAAGGATTGTTATCAACCCTATAGTATTTGTGGAAATTTCGAATGGTATTCTTAACATAAGCAATTTTAATGGATTATGTTGTAAATTCTGGATACCACTTTAAATTAAAGGATTACGTTTGACATTTATATACAGTTCTGTTCAGCTGGATGAAATTAACCAAATAATCAGCTTCTCAATTTATCATACTTTAGCAAAGCAATATAACTTTGTTAAAAAAATTGACCTGCTAATTGCGTTTGATCCTTTTGTCGCCAAACAGAGGATATGGACATAACTCCCAGTGAATGTAAACTGTTACAGCTTGTTTGTTGTCTGATTCATAGGAGGGGATTCCCCAAAATACCAATTTAAAAAAAAAAAAAAAAAAATCTGCTCACTTAAAATCCAAAATGAAGCTTCATTCTATTAAAAAAAATACTTTTATATTTCCCATTTTTGTATGACCAGAGAAGGCTGTACCTTTGGAAGTTTTCTGTTCAATCAGATTGTGAATGTCAATATCCTATTAGCAACGTAACAAGCATTTGTCGGATTAGCGCTGTCTATAGGATTGCAGCTCTTCTGCTTATGTCCCACTATGGGCATTGTATTGTGACAAGGGCGATGTAGCCAATAATTCATGCTCATTCATGGGCTAATGCAAGTCCCGCTGAGGTAGCCCACTGTGGTAGGACTTATATAATGAGTCCCAAGGTGGGTTTGGAAAGTGATTGAAGTCTGCAGCAAAAATAAAAAAATAGAAGGTACTTGATAATAGTTATTGATATTATCAAACTTTTCTTTAATGTTTAAAAACGTGTGCTTTCATGTCCCTATAATGTGTTCCCAATGACTTATGTTACACCAGAAGCAGGCAGAGCATACAATTTATGGGTTTAGGCTGAGCATGCAGAAATAGAAAACCTCCTAATCTTATTTATCTCTCTTTACATTAAAATAGCAGTGTACTGTACAAATCATCCTTTATTTTGTTCCCAATGGTCCATTTATCTATTGGAGTGTATTAACATATTTACAAATAGTTCATTTACCTTAATTGTGGCTTTTAAAATAGCTTATTTTTGCTTGTGGCTCCAATGCACTTATATACAGTATCTCACAAAAGTAAGTACACCCCTCACATTTTTGTAAATATTTTATTATATATTTTCATGTGACAACACTAAAGAAATGACACTTGGCTACAATGTAAAGTAGTGAGTGTACAGCCTCTATAACAGTGTAAATTTGCTGTCCCCTCAAAATAACTCAACACACAGCCATTAATATCTAAACCGTTGGCAACAAAAGTGAGTACACCCCTAAGTGGAAATGTCCAAATTGGTCCCAATTAGCCATTTTCCCTCCCCGGTGTCATGTGACTTGTTAGTGTTACATGGTATCAGGTGTGAATGGTGAGCAGGTGTGTTAAATTTGGTGTTATCACTCTCACACTCTCTCATACTGGGCACTGGTAGTTCAACATGGCACCTCATGGCAAAGAACTCTCTAAAGATCTGGAAAAAAAACGTTGCTCTACATAAAGATGGCCTAGGCTATAAGAAGATTGCCAATACCCTGAAACTGAGCTGTAGCATGGTGGGCAAGACCATACAGCGGTTTCACAGGGCAGGTTCCACTTAGAACAGGCCTCTCCATGGTCGACCAAAGAAGTTGAGTGCATGTGCTCAGCGTCATATCCAGAGGTTGTCTTTTGGAAATAGACGTATGAGTGCTGCCAGCATTGCTGCAGAGGTTGAAGGGGTGGGGGGGGTCAGCCTGTCAGTACTCAGACCATACGCCACACACTGCATCAAATTGGTCTGCATGGCTGTCGTCCCAGAAGTAAGCCTCTTCTAAAGATGATGCACAAGAAAGCCTGCAAACAGTTTACTGAAGACAAGCAGACTAAGGACATGGATTACTGGAACCATGTCCTGTGGTTAGATGAGACCAAGATAAACTTATTTGGTTCAGATGGTGTCAAGCGTGTGTGGCGGCAACCAGGTGAGGAGTACAAAGACAAGTGTGTCTTGGCTACAGTCAAGCATGGTGGTGGGAGTGTCATGGTCTGGGCCTGCATGAGTGCTGGCAGAACTGGGGAGCTACAGTTCATTGAGGGAACCATGAATGCCAACATGTACTGTGACATACTGAAGCAGAGCATGATGCCCTCCCTTTGGAGACTGGGCCGCAGGGCAGTATTCCAACATGATAATGACCCCAAACACACCTCCAAGATGATCACTGCCTTGCTAAAGAAGCTGAGGGTAAAGGTGATGGACTGGTCAAGCATGTCTCCAGACCTAAACCCTATTGAGCATCTGTGGGGCATCCTCAAACGGAAGGTGGGGGAGTGCAAGGTCTCTAACATCCACCAGCTCTGTGATGTCTTCATGGAGGAGTGGAAGAGGACTCCAGTGGCAACCTGTGAAGCTCTGGTGAACTACATGCCTAAGAGGGTTAAGGCAGTGCTGGAAAATAATGGTGGTCACACAAAATATTGACACTTTGGGCTCACTTTGGACAGTGGGCTGGAAAAGTGTACTCACTTTTGTTGCCAACAGTTTAGACATTAATGGCTGTGTGTTGAGTTATTCTGAGGGGACGGCAAATTTACTCTCTTACACAGGCTGTACACTCACTACTTTACATTGTAGCAAAGTGTCATTTATCCAGTGTTGTCACATGAAAAGATATAATAAAATATTTACAAAAATGTGAGGGGTGTACACATACATACATATTTAAACATAAACATATGTATGTAATCTCTATGTTAAATCCCTTTGCATGCTTTTTTTTTTTCTAACTCCTGAGACCTCATATCTTTACGCCCTTATAACTTTTTATTGCAATTTTTTTTAGACATTTTTTTATCAGATAGTGTTATTATGAGTGTAACTGTACTTTGCACAAAAATTATGGGAAAACTGGCACTATGACTAATAAATTACTGAGGAATAAGATCAACAAAGGATCCTGTGCTACCCCGTTATAATAGAATACAACTTCTCTCCCACAGACAGAAGAGAACCAAAGTTAGAGGCTTGTAGCACTCACTCTCAACGTAATTCAGTAATTAGGCTAAAATGTAACTCTTAATAAATATACACATTAAAAAGGGAAAATGCAGCATAACCTGCTAGATTCTACCCATCAACATTAATAACAAATGTGAAACACCCCCCTGTTCCCTGGCCGATAACAGGATACGTCGGCTTCAGGTGCCAGGGATGTCACAACTAGTATACTTTTAAAACAAACGCATTTCGGACGTTATTCTGGCCTTTTTCAATGTTTAGTACAAGTTGGCAAGCTGAAAATGCGGGTATTACTGCCTTTTTGAAACATTTAACTAAACATAATTAGCCAATCCCAATGTAGAGCATCACATTGTTCCACCCTCTTTTCAAAGTAGTCCGCTCATAGGACATATTGAGGGTGTGTATTTCAAATGCTCATAGGATTGGTCCATAGTTATTGGATGTTTTGCAACTTCATGACACACCCCTTCTCCCCTTTTGTTGTAAATACATAATCATATAGTTGTACTAAAGAAAACTGCGATCATGTGTTTTTGCGGAATACGCTTATATTTTAGATGATACTTATACGAGTCAAATCTGGGAGGTAAACATCTGTTAATTTATACATCTCAGATAACCCATATGCAATGTATAGTTCAAACTGTGCCCTATAGTGTATCTAGCGCGTAAGTATTGTATTAACTACTACCATCTTATGCGCAAACGGTCGCATCTCTTAAGATATTGATATGCAATTCGTAGGATTGTAGTAAGTTTAAGTGCGAATGTGAAATACGCTTATAGTCTAGGTAATACTTATTACGAGTAAAATCAGGAGGGTAAATGACCGTTATTTACTACCTCTTTATTCGCCCATATGTAATGTGCGCAATTCAAGCTGTAACTTAAATATATCTAGCGCATCAATATTGCATTCATAATTACGTATCGTAACATTCGTTACTGCGTATCATTACGCTTGTTACTACATATCATTTTTGCATTATCCTCTTATATTAAATCACATATATTTAGATACTAATATGCAAATCAAGGCAGATACCCTCATTTATTAAAGACTCAAAAATTATTGTTTTTATTCATGCCCAAAGGCATCACACAATTTAGTCGAAATATCCACTTGATTTCTCTATGCAGCAGTATGGTTTCTGTGTTGCCACCTCTTATCCCTGGTTTAACCCTTTCTAGTCCCAACATGTCATAGCATCTGTGTTACCATAGTGATGCTGAAGGACTTGCTTAGCCACACTAGTTATTTGTTTTCCTTTTTCCACATCTCTTCTAGTTGTTCTTATATTACTTAGATGTTCGGTAACCCTGGTTCCCAGGCTTTTGGTGGTCATGCCAACATAAAAAAGGTTACATTTATATGCTAAACAATAAATAACATTGTCGCTTTTACAGTTAATGTGGTTATTTATAAGCCATTTTTTCTTAAATCGGCCAGTGACTGTTTTCGTCACTACCATATGTTGGCAGACTTTACAGCCACCACAGGGGGTAGAACCTTTAAAAAGTGGGGGCTTATTAGCATTCCTATTGAAATGACTTTGGGTTAAACGATCATTCAGGTTATTAGATCTTCTATAGGTGAACATTGGATTATCAGCTAATAGGGACTTATGTTGGTCGTCGGCTTGCAAAACATGCCAGTACCTATTAAAGATATCCTTGTAACTGTTCTTTGTTATGTATTTTGATGTGTTTTGTAACACTTAGTTGTTTAGAAAAACAATTAACCAGATTTCTGTGGACGCACTATCCCAATGTGCGATATCTTCCATTGCGCTGAAGCGATCGTGTTTACTTTCAACTTGTAATACGAGCGATAAACCCGATGTGCGCAAATACCAGCGATAAACCCATTTTCTCTTATATGTAACTGTTAGCACGCCACTTGTAATCTGGCCCTTCATGGGCAGTGGTGAAAAAAAAAATCACACAAACACACACAAAAAAACACCGCTTTTTCATATCCAAAAACAAACATAAACAAGCAATTTCTCATACATTTTATATTCGGTTGCTGTTATAAGTCATTTAAAAAACACATTAAAGGGACATTGTACACTAGATTTTTCTTTGC
This sequence comes from Bombina bombina, assembly GCF_027579735.1. Classification (NCBI taxonomy): domain Eukaryota; kingdom Metazoa; phylum Chordata; class Amphibia; order Anura; family Bombinatoridae; genus Bombina; species Bombina bombina. The sequence goes on from NC_069499.1 coordinate 1,189,882,253, forward strand.
ATAAATGTTTTGTAGATGATCCATTTATATGGCCAATCTGGAAGTGTTTTTGTAACAATGCTTATGTTTTGCTTATGTTTTAATAACATTATGCTGATTTTCAGGCTCCTAACCAAGCCCCACAGTATTAGATGTATACTGATGTCTACTGATTCCTGTGGCTCCTGTTTGTGTTAGCTGTCTTTTCATATGCAAGGGAGGTTGGAGTGTCTGCTCTTCTTGATTTTTCAACCCCTTTCACCAGGTGTCCCAGCCTAACCTCATCAACAGTGCTAAACTGGGAGATTCTAAGTAAGTTTTAAAAATGTTTTATACTGGATTTCTAGATCAGTTTCAGTGCATATTCTTCTTTATATTACATGCATGTATATGCAAATTGGTGTATACTGCCCATTTAAGGGGAATGGATCGATACAGTAGATAGATATCCTAGTATGTATCAGCAATTAAACAATCTATTGCAAAAGATCTGCATACAAAATAAATATTGTTAAAAGCACTGAAACCTGCTTTCTTTAGCAACATTTGCATTGGTTTTTCTATGTAGGGTCACACCCACTAAGCCTCAAGCACATTTATTTTATAACTATTGCTGCTACTTGGTTTTATTGAATATATATGTGTAGCAGCAGGAGACTTTGGAGGGAAAAAATGAAACTCGAAAACTGATGTTGTTGGATCCCTACAGACAAACAACCAAACAGAACAAAACAAATAGCTGCCCGTGCCCCCAGTCATTTCTAGTGAGCATAGCATCATTAAATATGTAACAGGGTGTGCTTTTTTGTTCCCTAAGCATCTATTTTCTTACAATATGGTAGGATTATAACAGCTGTATTAAGCTATACTCAAAAGTAAAATTAAAAAAAAAAAAGACATACTTTTGTTTGTTTTTAAAAATATAAAAGTAGGTGAAATAATTAACAACACACAAATGTCTTCCTGCTATATAGTTTGCTTGCCTTGTCCTCCTCTCATTGCTTTGCTTTACGTCTAAAACAAAGCCTGAGTTATATTACAAACACCCCCAGGCATGGTTGTTAAATACAGTTGTGGATAATCATGGCAAGGTTTGACAAAGCCTGGGAGCCACTATTCCTAAAATGGTACTTCTGGTTACAAAGTTTTTGCTTTGCTTCTTAAAAAAGGATCTGGCTTGTAAACTCAGTTACTCCTCTATTTCAGATTCATTTGTTGACCATTTGTTGCTCCTTTTAATTATGCTTAGTAAAAAAAAAATGGTATGGTACTTTCTTTTTTTCATGGGATTTAAAAGTTATGGATTTTCCAAATCTCATAAGAACTGGAGACGCACACTCCAAATCTCACATGCTTTACCCTGCTACATTCTAGAGAATAACTGTTTGAGCATTCTAGAAGCTCACTTATATTTCGATCCCTAATTGACCAAAGAAGAGAAGAAAATAAATTTTTTAAAAGGTACAGTATGTCCCGGGACTGAAAAACAAACAATACACATTTTCTTGACAAAATGTCAGTTTCATTTTTGTGTGCGCCACTTTAACACTGCCAATGGACTTCTCAAAAAAGGTTTTTTTTTTATATAGAACAAAACATATAGGACTACCAAAATATATAGAAAACCAAATATTATAAAATAAAGTTAACAAAATATTTTAAAAAGTGTGATAGTAATATATGTGCTTAACACGATGGATAGATCTCTGGTTAATTTTATAAATATTCCCCAATTAGCCCCAAAATGATGTATAGTGTGCCTTTATTAACCTCTTAATGACAACTGACGTACCAGGTACGTCATGCAAAAACTAGCAGTTAATGACAATGGACGTACCTGGTACGTCAGTTGTCTAACAGAGTGCTGGAAGTGATCACGACCACTTCCAGCAGCTCTGAGGGTATTGCAGTGATGCCTCGATATGGAGGCATCCTGCAATACCACTTTACAAGCCTCCGATGCAAAGAGAGCCACTCTGTGGCCCTCTCTGCACCGGTAGCGATAGTGCCAGACTGCCAGTGTCCACTGTCCGGGTGTGAGGGTGCGTGTGCGCGCGTGCACGATGCGCGTGCACGAGGGGATGAGTGTGCACGTGAACGTGCATGTGCGCGTGCACGGTGCACGCATTATCCACACTGACACCAATGAATGAGGGCAGAAAGGGAGAAAAAGGAAAAAAAAAATTGAAATATAAAAGGATCTGGGAGGGGGAGGGGGTGGGGGTATTGGGGGGGGCTGCTACACTACAGAAATAGTTTTAAAGTTAAAAATAAAATAAAAATACTTTTTGGGGGGTTTTGGGGCCAAACTGGGTATTGGCAGACAGCTGCCAGTACCCAAGATGGCGGTAATTAGGTAGGGGAGAGGGTTAGAGAGCTGGAGGGGAGATCAGGGAGGTTGGGGCTAAGGCAGGGGTCCATCACAGCTAAAATATTTTATTATTTTTATTTGAAAAAAAAAAAAAAACTCCTTTATTTAGTACTGGCAGACTTTCTGCCAGTACTTAAGATGGCGGGAACAATTGTGGGGTGGGGGAGGGAAGACTGTTTGGGAGGGATCAGGGGGTGGGATGTGTCAGGTGGGAGGCTGATCTCTAAAATTAACCCTGCAAACTCCCTACAAGCTACCTAATTTAACCCCTTCACTGCTGGGCATAATTAACATGTGGTGCGCAGCAGCATTTAGCGGCCTTCTAATTACCAAAAAGGAACGCCAAAGCCATATAAGTCTGCTATTTCTGAACAAAGGGGATCCCAGAGAAGCTTTTACAACAATTTCTGCCATAATAGCACAAGCTGTTTGTAAATAATTTCAGTGAGAAACCTAAAATTGTGAAAAATGTAAAGTTTTTTTTTATTTGCTCACATTTGGCGGTGAAATGGTGGCATAAAATATACCAAAATGGGCCTAGATCAATACTTGGGGTTGTCTACTACACTACACTAAAGCTAAAATTAACCCTACAAGCTCCCTACAAGCTCCCTAATTAACCCCTACACTCCTGGGCATAAAACACGTGTGATGCGCAGCAGCATTTAGCGGCCTTCTAATTACCAAAAAGCAACCCCAAAGCCATATAAGTCTGCTATTTCTGAAAAAAGGGGATCCCAGAGAAGCATTTACAACCATTTGTGGCATAATTGCAGAAGCTGTTTGTAAATAATTTCAGTGGGAAACCTAAAGTTTGTGACATATTTTGTGAAAAAGTTAACTTTTTTTTTTTTTTATCGTATTTGTCGGTGAAATGGTGGCATGAAATATACCAAAATGGGCCTAGATCAGTACTTTGGGTTGTCTTCTAAAAAAAAATATATACATGTCAAGGGATATTCAGGTATTCCTGACAGATATCAGGGTTCCAATGTAACTAGCGCTAATTTTGAAAAAAAGTGGTTTGGAAATAGCGAAGTGCTACTTGTATTTATTGCCCCATAAATTGCAAAAAAAAGCAAAGAACTTGTAAACATTGGGTATTTCTAAACTCAGGACAAAATTTAGAAACTATTTAGCATGGGTGTTTTTTGGTGATTGTAGATGTGTAACATATTTTGGGGGTCAAAATTAGAAAAAGTGTGTTTTTTTCCATTTTTTCCTCATATTTTATTATTTTTTTTTAGTAAATTATAAGACATGATGAAAATAATGGTGTCTTTAGAAAGTCCATTTAATGGCGAGAAAAACGGTATATAATATGTGTGGGTACAGTAAATGAGTAAGAGGAAAATTACAGCTAAACACAAACACTGCAGAAATGTAAAAATAGCCATTGTCATTAAGGGTAAGAAAATTGAAAAATGGTCCAGTCATTAAGGGGTTAAAGTAATAAAATGGAGTATCTTTAATTTTATTAAAAATAATTGAACAAAGCAGTTTTTTGGACTTAAAGGGACACTGAACCCAAATGTTTTCTTTCGTGATTCAGATAGAGCATGCAATTTTAAGCAACTTTTTAATTTACTCCTATTATCAAATTTTCTTCCTTCTCTTGGTATCTTTATTTGAAATGCAAGAATGTAAGTTTAGATGCGGGCCCATTTTTGGTGAATAACCTGGGTTATTCTTGCCGATTGGTGGATAAATTCATCCACCAATAAAAAAGTGCTGTCCAGAGATCTAAAACAAAAAAGCTTAGATGCCTTCTTTTTCAAATAAAGATAGCAAGTGAACGAAGAAAAATTGATAATAGGAGTAAATTAGAAAGTTGCTTAAAATTGCATGCTCTATCTGAATCATGAAAGAAAAAAATTGGGTTTAGTGTCCCTTTAATGTTGGCGGGTGTTAAAAAAAAACGACACTGAAAAATGCCTTTACATTCCGGTCTATGGGGACTTTGTGTTTCCTGTAAATATATATGTATATGCTTATATATATATTTAAATTGTAAGTGGAGAGAGGATAAGCCTTACTTTCTTTTTATTTTTGATATTTGATTATAAAGATAACCTTGTCCAGGTAGGTGGTGCTAACCCTCTAAATAAGAAATCAAGACACAATTTTTAGAGAGATTATTAAACGAGGAAAAATGATTCCTCCCTTATAAAGTAAAGGGAATACAGCACTTTTTAAATATTTACAGGTTTTTAATTACCATTCATTTTTAATCCAAATTTAGTAGTTCCCTTTCAATACCCATTTTGAGACAAAACAATCAAGCCTAAAAACACAATCAGCTAGATTACGAGATTTGCGTTATGAGTGAAAAAGCATCGTTAGGGAACATAACAATGCTTTTTCCCTAACGCTGCTATTACAAGTCTTGTAGGTATAGGTGTACCGCACACCTTTTTGACCGTCACACAACTTCAGTACCGCACTTTTAAAGAAGTCATTTTTCAATGGGACTTTCATAGCGCCGGTATTACGAGTTTTGCGGGGAGGCCAAAAAGTGAGCGGTACAGTCTTAAATGACAAGATATGTAACGCCATCTAAAGTCAGTAGTTATGAGTTTTACATTACAAAGCTGTAACATAATACTTATAACTAAAGTGCAACAAAGTACACTAACACCCATAAACTACCTATTATCCCCTAAACCGAGGCCCTCCCACATCGCCAATAATAAAATTAAATTATTAACCCCTAATCTGCCGCTCCAGACATCGCCGCCACTTAAAAAATGTATTAACCCCATTCCGCTGCTCCCCGACATCTTCGCCACTATAATAAAATTATTAGCCCCTAAAACGTCACCCTCCCACAACAAAAACACTATTTAAATATAATTAACCCCTAATCTGTCATCCACCCACTCCGCCGCTATAATAAACCTATTAACCCCTAAACCTAAACCTAACGTAACCCTAACCATAACACCACCTAACTTAAATATAATTTAAAAAATCTAAATAAAACCTACTATTATTACCTAAATAATTCCTATTTAAAACTAAATACAAACTTACCTGTAAAATAAACCCTAAGCTAGCTACAATATAACTAATAGTTATATTGTAGTTAGCTTAGGTGTTATTTTTATTTCACAGGTAAGTTTGTATTTATTTTAACTAGGTAGACTAGTTAGTAAATAGTTATTAACTATTTACTAGCTACCTAGTTAAAATAAATACAAATTTACCTGTAAAATAAAACCTAACCTGAGTTACACTAACATCTAACATTACAATAAAATTAAATAAATTAAATTAACAAAATAAAATTATCTAAATTACAAAACAAAACAAAACACTAAATTACACAAAATAAAAAAAGAAATTATCAAAAATAAAAACGAATTACTCCTAATCTAATAGCCCTATCAAAATAAAAAAGACCCCCAAAATAAAAAAAACCCTAGCCACCCCCCAAAACAACAAACAACCCCCCAACAGTAAAACCCACCACGACACAACCAAACCTCCCAAATAAAACCCTATCTAAATAAACCTAAGCTCCCCATTGAAAAGGGCATTTGGATGGGCATTGCCCTTAAAAGGACATTTAGCTCTTTTACATTGCCCAAAACCCTAGGCTAAAAATAAAACCCACCCAATAAACCCTTAAAAAAACCTAACACTAACCCCCGACGATCCACTTACAGTTTTTGAAGACCTGACATCCATCCTCATCCAGGCGACAGAAGTCCTCCTCGAAGCCGGCAGAAGTTTTCATCCAAGCGGGCAGAAGTCTTCATCCAGACGGCATCTTTTATCTTCATCCATCCGGCACGGAGCGGGTCCATCTTCAAGACAAACCATTGTAAGAAGAGGATGCTCCGCCCCGGATGTTTCGAAGATGGACCTGCTCCGCGCCTGATGGATAAAGATAGAAGATGCCGTCTGGATGAAGACTTCTGCCCGCTTGGGTGAAGACTTCTGCCGGCTTTGAGGAGGACTTCTGCTCGCTTGGATGAGGACTTCTGCCGCCTGGATGAGGATAGATGTCCGGTCTTCAAAGACTGTAAGTGGATCGTCGGGGGTTAGTGTTTTTTTAAGGTTTTATTGGGTGGGTTTTATTTTTAGCCTAGTGTTTTATTTTTAGCCCTTTTAAGGGCAATGCCTATCCAAATGCCCTTTTCAGGGCAATGGGGAGCTTAGGTTTATTTAGATAGGGTTTTATTTGGGGGGTTTGGTTGTGTGGGTGGTGGGTTTTACTGTTGGGGGGGTGTTTGTATTTTTTTTTAAAGGTAAAAGAGCTGATTTCTTTGGGGCAATTCCCTGCAAAAGGCCCTTTTAAGGGCTATTGGCAGTTTAGTGTAGACTAGTTTGTTTTTTTTTATTTTGGGGGGGCTGTTTTATTTTGATGGGACTATTATATTAGGAGTAATTCATTTTTATTTTTGATAATTTCTTTTTTTTTGTGTAATTTAGTGTTTATTTTTGTTTGTAATTTATATAATTGTATTTTGTTAATTTAATTTATTTAATTTATTGTAATGTTAGGTGTTAGTGTAATTCAGGTTAGGTTTTATTTTACAGGTAAATTTGTATTTATTTTAACTAGGTAGTTATTAAATAGTTACTATTTACTAACTAGTCTACCTAGTTAAAATAAATACAAACTTACCTGTGAAATAAAAATAACACTTAAGCTAACTACAATGTAACTATTAGTTATATTGTAGCTAGCGTAGGGTTTATTTTACAGGTATTTATTTTTAAATAGGAATTATTTAGTTATTAATAGTAAGTTTTATTTAGAATTATTTTAATTATGTTAAAGTTAAGGGGTGTTAGGGTTAGGGTTACGTTAGGGTTAGACTTAGGGTTAAGTTCAGGGGTTAATATATTTATTTAGTGTTAGTGATGTGGAAGGCCAGAGGTTTAGGGGTTAATAACTTTAGTATAGTGGCGGCGACGACGACATTGGGGCGGCAGATTAGGGGTTAATAAGTGTACGTAGGTGGTGGCAGATTAGGGGTTAATAAGTGTAGGTAGGAGGTGGCGACATAGGGGGCGGCAGATTAGGGGTTAATAAGTGTAGGTTGGGGGCGGCAATGGGACTGCGTTACGGAGTTTTACGCTCTGCAATTGCAGGTGTTAGGCTTTTTTTTAGCCGGCTCTCCCCATTGATGTCTATGGGGAAATCGTGCACGAGCATGTCAAAACACTGCTTATATATGGGTGATTTATGGAGCTCAACGCAACCATATTGCCCGCACAAGCCACTTTTATGCAAACCTGTAATAGCAGCGCTATGAAAGGTGAGCGGTGAAAATAATGTACAAGTAATTAGCGAGCCAGCTATAACGCAAAACTCGTAATCTGGCTGAATGTGTTAAATTGCTGCATATAGGTCTAGCAAGTGAGAATTAAACCTTACAGAACATTCATCCTAGGTTAGCATAGCAATATACAGAACCTTACTTCCAACATAGTTCCCTGCATTAATCACTTAAACCTATACAGTTGCAGGTCGACCATTTCACAATATCTTATTTAGACATGAAGCACATTATGCAAACAGTCCCCTTGTATAGAGTCCTGCCAACATGGAGCGGAAAACTCGCTCTATGAATACTCTCCAGTGGAACAAGAAAAGGGCTGCAGTCCCTCTATATGCGCTCCATGAGCTGATGTGTTTGTATAGCTAAGAGACCACGGTATCCAGCCACCGCTCCTTGGGGTCTATCTAGAGCAACGGAAAAAAGAGAAGAAACACAGAGTACCTTATACGTAAGCCACCTTTTACGAGGTCTGGTTACCAAGCTCCTGCTGTGCCTTCCTGGCCTCCCGTTAACGAGAGCATGTGTCCATACAAGTTTGCTTTAATCACTTGCTTCTGATCCAGCCTCCTTTGCTTGGTAGTGTCAAGGTTGTGTGTAGAGATAACACCTGGTTCTCTGATTGCTCTGTTTCATTTTCCAAGGTTGTTACACAGTTGCAGTATCTGGAATGTAACAGTTCTTTGGTAGAACGCCCCACCTCTAATGCACACGACTTGTTTGGCTGTTCTTAATACGTTCTGTTGTTTCTCAAACAGCTTTACTCTTGCAGCAAACGTGGAAATCAATTTTTCAAAGTACTGCCAACGACTTATGCGTGTCTCCCCCTCCGTACTTATCATATCGGGGCTTCGTCAGGGTTTACATCTTTGGCATTCCTTCTGTGCTTATGTGTCGTTTAAGCCCATCCTACTTAATTGAAATCCATTTTCTTAAAGGGATATTTTCTCCAACATAACCCCCACACTTCCTATGTGCTTAACAAAACCTTCAATTACTACAGCATATTTTATTTACATATTAGCCTTATGTTTTATTACCAAAACTAAGTTCTAAGTGCTAATCTTCTATATTGCATCATTTAATAATGCTTTTATTAGCAATTTTGCACATTTTTCAACACCTCTAATCCCAAATGACTATAAAAGAGTACACGTTCTCAGAGCCTTGGCTGTGCCTCGGTTTCCCCGGCATTTACCTTGATAGTAAATGTTCAAGCATAAAAGAACTACAGCTTTATTATTATTATTTACATTTCTTACCTTATGAGGCTATAAATCATATACATCCCACTCCAAAGGGGTATATTACGGTTAAGGTGTTTCCTTGTTTGCATTTTTACAATTTTTACAATTCTTAAATCCGATCATTGTTATGACTCATTACAGGGAACCAGGGCCGGTGCTAGGATTTTTGGCCACACAGGCGAGGATACATTTTGCCACCCCCCCCCCCCCCCGATTACATACCATCCTATTGCTAGTTAAAGGGATGTTTTTTAGAGCATGACATTTTAAGGAACTTTAAAAGTAAATCCTGTTATTATTTTTTCTTCATTCTCCTGGTATCCGTATTTAAAAAGCTGGAATGCAAGCTAAGGAGCTGGCCCATTTTTGTTTCAGCACCTGGGTAGCGCTTGCTTATTACATACAGTGTGTGTATATATATATATATATATATATATATATATATATATACACACACACACACTCAGTGTGTGTGTGTTATATATAAATATATATATACACACACACAGTGTGTGTGTGTGTATATGTATGTATATATATATATATATATATATATATATATATATATGTGTGTGTGTGTGTGTGATTTGTAGCACTAGGGAAGTAGAGAAATTTGACATTGAAAAAGTTAATGTCCCCACAAAAGAAGGAAAGTTATGGATTACTGTTGTGGATGAAAATTCTCAGCCACACATATTTACACACACATTTACACACTTACACAGACACACAGACACACATTTACACACATATTTACACACTTACACAGACACACAGACACACATTTACACACACATTTACACACTTACACAGACACACAGACACACATTTACACACATATTTACACACTTACACAGACACACATTTACACAAACACACACATTTACACACTTACACAGACACACAAACACACACATTTACACACATATTTACACACACACGCACACATATTTACACAAACACACATATTTACACACACACACGCACAGATATTTACACAAACACACATATTTACACACACGCACACATATTTACACAAACACACATATTTACACACATACACACACATTTTGACATTTACACACATATTTACACACACATTTACACACACATACAAATGCACATTAATAAACACATTTAGATAAGGGCACCTAGGCACTAGGACCATGTTACTTTAGATTGTTATGGTACAACTTACTTTCTGCAGCCAGGCTGCAAGCAATCATATTCCGATGCCATAGTTTAAACAGACAGGTCCCTGATTGACGATCTGTGTCTGGACTGAACAGACCTGCTTCAGTGATCACAGACATTGAACGCAGCTTTAAAATTCCTGTGTCCAGCAGCATGCAGCAACTGCTCTCTGTGTTTCAACTTGAAGCACTAAGAGCAGTTACTGCGTGCTGGACTGGACACAGGAGTTTTAAAGCTGGCTGCGTTTTAGTTGTTTTTTTTGTTTGCAGTGTAGCTCAGCTGCTATTCTGTGCTAACAGCGTGCACACAGATCTCCTGACCTGTCCCTGACTAAACTCTGCACAAAATCAGCAGGTTTAGTTCAGGCTCAGCAGTCAGCAGACACTGCCCTGGCTGCAGCGGCCACCCTCAAATGGAGATCATCACATGGATGACCGATCTGAGTCAAACCATAGAACGTCGGGGGGCGGAGCCAACAGCATACCAGAGAGGTCGCATACTTACAGAGCTCCTGATCATTTTTAATTAAAAACGATCTAAACTTGGATTTTAACCCCTTATCAGCATATATTGATTAGACTTCCTCTCTATAGCTTCGTCTGATGACGTGAAGACACTTAACCTGGCTATCGGTGCATTAGAGGAGTATTGGCTTTGAGAGGCCTACCCAGCAATCTTAAGGCGGCAGCCATTATATCTCCCACATGGGAAACTGAATGTCATGATGGATGCTCGTTTTCTACTTGCAGAGATTGGAAGATTACTAACCTACCATAGAAACATTATCCTTGCACCTTTGAATAGTGCCAATAATTTTCAGGAGCCATGCAAATCTGTGATGGCGCAGATCCCGGAATTGGCGGAAGCGCATGTGGTTGACGGAGATGTCCTGGGGCCCCAGCGTCCACCATGCGACCTTGGCTCTGCAACGGCTGCGACGGAACCATTTTGTGCAGCTGATGTGATTACCATTAGGAACACAATACCCGGCGCGATCTCTAATCACTTACTAAAAGTGGATTTTACTTATTCTGGCCAGCCGGGGATCAGGGTCGGCAATAGAGCTAAAGATATTGTAAGCAACTTGGCCGTTTTCAGTGCCGCTTTTCATTTGGCCGCTACCGGTATATACCAAACGGACTTACAAGCAGACGCGGCATCGCAACAGGACTCTCCAGCTTCCCTGTTTGAGAGAACAGGAACGGGGTAAATACTCTGACTTTCCAGGTGGCGGTTGGATGCCCGGTCACAGTCACTGTTTAGTTCCATAGACGCCTCCACTCAGACTTTTAATGAGCCTACAGCCCAAATCTTATTTGCCATGTTTACGTTGGTTAGCAGAACCCATCTACACTAATGTTAAGGAACCTTTTAGTGCCTGTTTAAGCTTGACTATATTTATTGACATTTTTAAAGCCCTGATTAGAGAGATCTAGGATTATTCAATGAAAATGCTATCTGTTAATATATGTTTCAAACGTTTTTTTTTCCCCTCCACTTTGAATGTTGTGCCTTCTACACACTATACTTGGCATACTGTGATATGTATCTCTTTATTGCTATATATGTCAGCTTTTCTGTTTACAAGCTAATATACCCAGCTCTACAAGCCCACATATAAACCATCTACATATCTTTCTTTACTGCACTTTAGGATAACATTGGCTGGGGTACCTATGTTATATATTATCGCCATATAAAGTGAGATCCTATAGTTTATGAGATTATGGGGATAGTTTAGTTTAACAGAAATGTTTTAGGATATTGCTGCCCTTAAGTTAGAATTAGATTAAGCTAGTTTAGCATATGACACATTTGCCCATCTACCTTATATTGTTACTAGAGGTTAGCTCTTATATACTTGGAATACTGAGTCCTGTTTCCCGATAGCATAGGCGTAGCCAGCGGCCGAGGCTGCGCCCTAACTTCTATTGTATACAGTATTATAGTTATCATACCAAGCTCAACTGTTTTGCCTCATCTCTTATAACAATACTATCCCTCGTTTGCTAGCATCTAATTTATGCAGCAGTGTGTTATTTGTTCCCATACTACCCCAAGACACAGGGCTCAGCTGGAAACTTGGGGGTAATTCTTCATAATTAAAAGGGTTTTATATTATAAGGGTCCTATCCTGGCTTCCACACCCCACCTTTATTTACATCCTTAGTTCGCATACCTATGTTGGCTTCTCATATTTTAATCTAAATGGGCTACTTGAGTTGCTTGTATAGCACATTTGCTGACTAAACTCTGAGTTTATTATATTAGCAGCTGCTTAATGCAGGTATCTTACTGAGTGTCGTGTTATCCCGTCATGGGACAAAGTGCGCAAATTCATAACCTGCTAAAGAAGACACAGTCATACTGTGGCTTATAGTTCCATTTTGTTATGCGGGCTGGACCTGCATCACGACTTTAATTTACGATCTTCTCCTACACCACATTATAGTTCAGCTTAATTAGTGATGTTATCTCTGTGTATGATACTCCATTTTTTACAGGCCTTCTCAGGTATATATTTTATCTTACCTATCGTATTCAAGTTCCCACCTCCCCCCCCATTTATAACACACCTCCTAGTCTAGGAGGGCTAACTAGGCGGCTTCTCTAGTCTATGCCGCACCCCCATTGTTCTCTTTTAATATACACTCAATTTATATAAGCACGTTATAAAATCCTAAAAAATCGAGGTTTACTAATGAGGCCCGAAAGTGGTCTTCTTTGCTCATAATTGCCTTCTCCCATTTTAGTGTTTTCTGTTGTTTATGATGGTCCAAGAGTGGCCTAGGGTGACATGTTGAAGGTTTCTAAATGAATGGCATCCCATATATACAAAGGTCACATGTTATGTAAATCGTTGTTATTACGTTTCTTTTATGTTTATTTCACCATTCCTGTAACATTGAATCCTTACTGTATGTGACATGTGATGCACAACCTTATTTTTTTTTTTTATGATTGATGTATGCCTTTAAATATACCTCAATAAAAAAAATAATTAAAAAAAAAAAAAAAAAACATAGAACGTCACTCACCGGCATCCTCAGACACAGACACTGACTGCCCACAGACTTCTGCCTACTCCTCTCTCTCTCGACTCGTCTTCTGCCTGGGCTGGACCTGGTCATCGGGTTCTTCTGTTCTGGTGATGACCTGGGCAGCGGGCTCCTCAGTCACATGCCTCCTCACGTGGCTGGCTGCCTGTGTCACGTTCCCTCTCACTCAGTCAGAGAGTGACGTGATGTGACATATCATCACCAGATTGGACCGGCAGCCAGTCAGTCAGACTAGAGTCAGCCACTCAGTGGCAGGTGCTGCGCAGCTTAGACAACTGGCAAGTCAGCTCCGCCTCCCTCGTCATCACACGGTACCCCAGCAGTCCTCCCTCCACTGAGCTGAGAGCTACTCACAGACAGTCTGACTGTTTAACTACTGTCTGTTATTATGATCAATTATATGTATATGCCAATGTCATTATTTATGTCGCGACTCGCGGCGGGGGCCCGGGGTGGGGGTGGGACTCGGATGCATGGATCAAATAAAAAAAAAAAAAACTTTAAATTATTTTTTTTGTCATAGATAGGGTAGCAGCAGGCTGAGCGCCCACCTGCTGATGCGCCCTAAGGCGGCAGCCTAAGCTGCCTATTACAAAACGCCGGCCCTGCAGGGAACAGATATGTACAGATATTCCTCTCATCCAACCACTACCAATACCCTGTTTGGTCACTTATTTCCTTCTATGCCCTTACAGAAAACATGCGTAGTCATTCTTTTCATTCAAGCCTAGTGGATATTTTGTCTTGAGATTATAAATTTATCTCGCCTCCTTTTGAAGGAGACTCTTGTCAACATCCCCACCACTATTATATGGGTCCCCCTTATCTATGCCCAAGAATTTCAGGGACACAGGGCTACCATCATGATGCTTATTAAAATGCCTTGTGACATTTGTATCTCTGTTGTTAACGATGCCATCCCTGTGTTCCTGTTTCTGTCTTTGAAAATTCTCTTGGTTTTACCGACATAGTAACGGGGGCAACCGCAATGTAGAAGGTATACTACCCCCACAGAGTCACAATTGAAAAAGAAATGTATCCTGTATTCTTTCTCTGCATTCCCTACAAATTGTTGACCCCTTTCCATATAGGGGCAATATACACATTTGCCACAGGGGAAACTCCTTTTAAGACCCCGGTTTTTTCTTAGCCAGTCAGCTGTCGACTGGCTCCTTTCATATCTGCTGCTCACTAATTTATCCCTAAGGCTTGGGGCTTTCTTAGCTGTCAAAAGTGGATAGTTTCCTACAGCATCCCTTTTTATCCAGCTGTAGGATGTGCCAATTTTTCTTTAACACATGTATAATTCCTTCCCATTGGTCATTGTAAGTTGTTACAAATCTTATTTTATTGCTCTTATCCTTTTCTCTTGCAGTGTAAAGTAGGGCATCTGTTTCTGTTTTTTTTGCTCTGAAATAAGCCCTATTTATACATCTGTTGGAATATCCTCTTCTCTTAAATCTTTCTTTCCTTAGCCCTGCATGTTCCTCAAATTTTATGGTAGACGAACAGTTCCGTCTCAACCTCAGGAATTGTTCTACAGGAATTCCTTTAATCAATGCGGCTGGATGAGCACTGTTTGTTGCATTACTTTTTCTAAAGTTTTCTGTAACAATCTGTTTCCCTTCTTTCTTTATTTTAATATCAAGGAATGGCAATTCATTCAGACTGACATCAAAGGTTAGGAATATGTTTCTTTCATTATTATTTAACACGTCAACAAATTATTTTAAATCATCTAGGGAGCCATCCCATAACACTAAAATGTTGTCGACATATCTTATCCAAAGTTGGACGTTCTTATCATAAATATGCTGATGTTTTTCAAAGACATTGTTCAGTTCCCATGCCTCCAGATGTAAGCAGACATAGGTGGGGGCACATACAGCCCCCATTGCTGTCCCTCTCACCTGTCTATATATCCTCCCATCAAAGGTGAATATGTTATTCTTTAAAATCAACTTGAGGAGACTTATTACAAAATCAGTGTGTTTATAAAAACCCTGGCCCCTTGTCTTCAGAAAGGTACTTATCGCTTCTAAACCAACTGGATGGGGTATTGAAGAGTATAGGTCCTCTACATCAAAAGAAGCCAGTATTACACTTTCAGAGACCGATATGCCTTCCAGTTTTTTTAGTCACCTGTATCCTTCACATAAGATGAAAGGTTGCATAAGAAGGGTCTTAGAACTACATCCACATATTTACCCAAATTCTCTGTTACACTATTGATCCCTGAGACTATGGGTCTCCCTGGAGGGTTACCCATATTTTTAGAAATCTTGGGAATAGTGTAAAAGACCGGCATCTTAGGGAATTCAGGGTAAAGAAATTTAAATTCTTTCTGAGAGATTAAACCTTCCCTTTTTGCCTCACTCAATAGCGCAAAGAGCTCCGATTGTATCTTTTTTACGGGGTTCTGGGCCAATCTTTGGATAAGATGTGTCACCAACATTTTAGTGTTATGGGATGGCTCCCTTAGATGATTTAAAATAATTTGTTGACATGTTAAACAATAATGAAAGAAACATATTCCTAACCTTTGATGCCAGTCTGAATGAATTGCCATTCCTTGATATTAAAATAAAGAAAGAAGGGAAACAGTTTGTCACAGAAAACTTTAGAAAAAGTAATGCAACAAACAGTGCTCATCCAGCCGCATTGATTAAAGGAATTCCTGTAGGACAATTCCTGAGGTTGAGACGGAACTGTTTGTCTACCATAAAATTTGAGGAGGGCTAATGAAAGAAAGATTTAAGAGAAGAGGATATTCCAACAGATGTATAAATAGGGCTTATTTCAGAGCAAAAAAAAAAACAGAAAGAGATGCCCTACTTTACACTGCAAGAGAAAAGGATAAGGATAAGAGCAATAAAATAAGATTTGTAACAACTTACAATGACCAATGGGAAGGAATTATACATGTGTTAAAGAAATATTGGCACATCCTACAGCTGGATAAAAAGGGATGCTGTAGGAAACTATCCACTTTTGACAGCTTTTGACAGCTAAGAAAGCCCCAAGCCTTAAGGATAAATTAGTGAGCAGCAGATATGAAAGGAGCCAGTTGACAGCTGACTGGCTAAGAAAAAACCGGGGTCTTAAAAGGAATTTCCCCTGTGGCAAATGTGTATATTGCCCCCTTATGGAAAGGGGTCAAAAATGTGTAGGGAATGCAGAGAAAGAATACAGGATACATTTATTTTTCATTTGTGACTCTGTAGGGGTAGTATACCTTCTACATTGTTGTTGCCCCCGTTACTATGTCGGTAAAAACAAGAGCGTTTTCAAAGACAGAATACAGGAACACAGGGATGACATCATTAACAACAGAGATACAAATGTCACAAGGCATTTTAATAAGCATCATGATGATAGCCCTGTGTCCCTGAAATTCTTGGGCATAGATAAGGGGGACCCATATAATAGTGGTGGGGATGTTGACAAGAGTCTCCTTCAAAAAGACAAAATATCCACTAGGCTTGAATGAAAAGAATGACTACGCATGTTTTCTGTAAGGGCGTAGAAGGAAATAAGTGACCAAACAGGGTATT
Source organism: Bombina bombina (assembly GCF_027579735.1). Lineage (NCBI taxonomy): Eukaryota > Metazoa > Chordata > Amphibia > Anura > Bombinatoridae > Bombina > Bombina bombina. The sequence goes on from NC_069499.1 coordinate 1,189,898,948, forward strand.
GGTAGTGGCTGGATGAGAGGAATATCTGTACATATCTGTTCCATGTAATGAGTCCTAACAATGGTCGGATTTAAGAATTGGAAAAATGCAAACAAGGAAACACCTTAACCGTAATATACACCTTTGACGAGGGATGTATATGATTTATAGCCTCATAAGGTAATACAGTAGAATCTCAATTATCCGGAACTCAAGCAACCGGCACTCTCAAGCAACCGGGGGGGGAAAAAAGGAAACATGTAGAGCATAAATGTGCTAAAGAAAGAATCCAGATCTCTTTAAACAGCAGGAGCTGCGGTAACCCTTGTTCACATTCATTAGAAAATGGATATAGGGACAGAAATAGACTGCAGCACTTACTATTGCATCAGCTTGGCAATCAGGGTGGGCTATCTCGCGGCGGCTTTAACTTCTTGGTACAGTATCCCTCTGTCATGTATCCCTCTGTCTGTGGAGCGAGTACTGTACTTCCGGACCAGGGGTCACACTACCGGCTGGCAGGGGAGAGCCCAATGGGAGGATCCCCAAAGATGCTCAATTAATAACAAATTCCAGAATGGCTCAATCTCTTGCTGAAAACAATGATTTTATTCAGGATAAAATACAAGTGTATATCCTGAATAAACACATTGTTTTCAGCAAGAGATTGAGCCGTCCGGGAATCTGAGTTATAGAACTAGCGCTATTTTTAATAGTGACTCTCAAGCAACCAGAATTACACTTATCCAGAATCTACCAATCCCCATGGGTGCCGGTTAATTGAGATTCTACTGTAAATGTAAATCCTATATTATAAAAGACAAGAGTTTGTCTGAAGCCGTCATGCGCAGTTCAGACAAACTCTTGCGCAGGGGGTGAAACAACGCAGCGCGAGGACCCGGCAGCAGAGATGATCGCACGCGCAGGGGGTGAAACAACGCAGCGCGAGGACCCGGCAGCAGAGATGATCGCACGCGCAGGGGGTGAAACAACGCAGCGCGAGGACCCGGCAGCAGAGATGATCGCACGCGCAGGGGGTGAAACAACGCGAGAGAGAGAGAGAGAGAGAGAGAGAGAGAGAGAGAATATATATATATATCACATCACGGCCCGTGTCAACGGGCTTTAGGACTAGTAATAATAATAAAGCTGTAGTTCTTTTATGCTTGAACATTTACTATCTAGGTAAATGCCAGGGAAATCGAGGCACAGCCAAGGCTCTGAGAACGTGTACGCTTATTCAGTTAAGTTTGGGGTTAGAGGTGTTGAAAAATTAGCAAAATTGATTTTGAAGCTCACTACCTAATAACGAAGCATTATTAAATGATGCAATATAGAAGATTAGCACTTAGAACTTAGTTTTGGTAATAAAACATAAGACCAATATGCAAATAAAATATGCTGTACTAATTGAAGGTCCTGTTAAGCACATAAGAAGTGTGGGGTTATGTTGGAGAACATATCCCTTTAAGAAAATATATTTCAATTAAGTAGGATAGGCTTAAACGACACATAAGCATGGAAGGACTACCAAAGATGTGAGCCCTGACGAAGCCCCGGTATGATAAGTACGGAGGGGGTGAAACACATAAGTCGTTGGCAATACTTTGAAAAATTGATTTCCACATTTGCTGCAAGAGTAAAGCTGTTTGAGAAACAACAGAACATATTTAGAACAGCCAAACAAGCCATGTGCAATAGAGGCAGGGCGTTCTAGCAAAGAATTTTGTTACGTTCCAGATACTGCAACTGTGTAACAACCTTGGAAAAGGAAATAGAGCAATCAGAGAACCAGGTGTAATCTCTACACACAACCTTGACGCTACTGAGCAAAGGAGGCTGGATCAGAAGCCAGTGATTAAAGCAAGTATGGACACGTGTTAACGGGAGGCCAGGAAGGCACATCAGGAACTTGGTGACCAGACCTCGTAAAAGGTGGCTTACATATAAGGTACTCTGTGTTTCTTCTCTTTTTTCCGTTGGTCTAGATAGACCCCAAGGAGCGGTTGCTGGATACCGTGGTCTCTTAGCTATACAAACACATCAGCTCATGGAGCACATATAGAGGGACTGCAGCTCTTTTCTTGTTCCACCAGAGAGTATTCATAGAGCGAGTTCTCCGCTCCATGAAAGCAGGACTCTATACAAGAGGACTGTTTGCATAATGTGCTTCATGTCTAAATATGATATCATGTGAACTGGTCGACCTGTAACTGTATAGGTTTAAGTGATTAATGCAGGGAACTGTGTAGGAAGTAAGGTTCTGTATATTGCTATGTTAACCTAGGATGAATGTTCTGTAAGGTTTAATTCTCACTTGCTAGACCTCTATGCAGCAATTTAACACTTGGGGCGCTATCCGATATAGATCGCAGTTTGCGGCGCAAGCGAGGGAACCGGCGTCGCCCGCAGTTTCAGCTCGCAACTCGAGCTATCCCATATAAGTCGCCGTCAGATGCTAACGTGCCGTAAGTCTGACAAACCAGCGATGTCCAGAAATCTGTGTAAGTACAAATTTCTGGCGTCGCCAGTGACTTGCGGCACGTTAGAAACTGCCGGCGCCTATAAAACCTGACTAAAGTCTAAAACACCCGCACTGTCTAACACGCCTCCCTAACATAGCCCGACAAGTCTAACACGCCTCCCTAACATAGCCCGCACTGTCTAACCCTCTATCCGCTATCCCCCCTCACTATCCTAACAATAAAAAAGCTATTAACCCCTAAACCGCCGCTCCCGTACCCCGCCGCAACCTAATAAAGTTGTTAACCCCTAAACCGCCGCTCCCGTACCCCGCCGCCAGCTATATTATATCTATAACCCCCTAAAGTGAGCCCCTAACACCGCCGCCATCTATATTAAAATTATTAACCCCCAATGTAAGCCCCTTACACCGCCGCCATCTCTATTAAAATGATTAACCCCTAATTTAATCTACCTACCCCGCCGCCAGCTATATTATCTATGTTAACCCTAAGTATATTATAGTTAATATAGGTATTACATTATATATATTAACTATATTAACCCTAATTATATTAGGGTTAATATAGTTAATATAGTTACTATAGTATTTATATTAACTATATTAACTCTATCTAACCCTAACACCCCTAACTAAATTTATATTAAATTAATCTAATTCATTTATAAACTAAAATATTCCTATTTAAATCTAAATACTTACCTATAAAATAAACCCTAAGATAGCTACAATATAATTAATAATTACATTGTAGCTATGTTAGGGTTAATATTTATTTTACAGGTAAATTGTTAATTATTTTAAGTAGGTATAATAGATATTAAATAGTTATTAACTATTTAATATCTACCTAGTTAAAATAATTACCCAATTACCTGTAAAATAAATCCTAACCTAAGTTACAAATACACCTACACTATCAATAAATTAAATAAACTACAAACATCTATCTAAAAATACAATTAAATTAACTAAACTAAATTACAAAAACAAACAAACACTAAATTATTAATTATATTGTAGCTATCTTAGGGTTTATTTTATAGGTAAGTATTTAGATTTAAATAGGAATATTTTAGTTTATAAATGAATTAGATTAATTTAATATAAATTTAGTTAGGGGTGTTAGGGTTAGATAGAGTTAATATAGTTAATATAAATACTATAGTAACTATATTAACCCTAATATAATTAGGGTTAATATAGTTAATATATATAATGTAATACCTATATTAACTATAATATACTTAGGGTTAATATAGATAATATAGCTGGCGGCGGGGTAGGTAGATTAAATAAGGGGTTAATCATTTTAATAGAGATGGCGGCGGTGTAAGGGGCTTACATTAGGGGTTAATAATATTAATATAGCTGGCGGCGGTATAGGGGGATTAGATTAGGGGTTAATAATTTTTATATAGGTGGCGGCGGTGTAAGGGGTCAGATTAGGGGATAGATAAGGTAGATGACAGCGGTGTAAGGGGTTCTAATTAGGGGATAGATAAGGTAGATGGCGGTGGTTTTAGGGGCTCATAGTAGGGGGTTAGTTTATGTAGATGGCGGCGGGGTCCGGGAGCGGCGGTTTAGGGGTTAATAACTTTATTAGGGATTTCGGGGGGGGGGGGATCGCGGTTGACAGGTAGACATTGCGCATGCGTTAGGTGTTAGGTTTATTTTAGCAGATCGCGGTTGACAGGGAGATAGACATTGCGCATGCGTTAGGTGTTAGGTTTATTTTAGCTGCCAGTTTAGGGAGTTACGGGGCTCCAATAGTCAGCGTAAGGCTTCTTACGGCTGCTTTTTGTGGCGAGGTGAAAATGGAGTAAGTTTTCTCCATTTTCGCCACGTAAGTCCTTACGCTGCATATTGGATACCAAACTGCGCTGGTTTGGTATACCTGCCTATAGCCCAAAAAACTACGGGCGACGGCAGAAATATACGCGCGTAACTTCTAGGTTACGCCGTATATAGGATACCAAACACGCGCAAATATTGGCGTCGCCGGCTTTTGCGGGCGACGATTTTTATCGGATGGACCCCTAGGTGTTTTTAGGCTTGATTGTTTTGTGTCACAATGGGTATTGAAAAGGAACTACTAAATTTGGATTAAAAATGAATATTAATTAAAAACCTGTAAATATTTAAAGAGTGCTGTATTACCTTTTCTTTATAATGGAGGAATAATGTTTGCAACTTTAATAATCTCTCTAAAAATTGTGTATTGATTATATATATATACTAGTCCTAAAGCCTGTGTACAAGGGCCAATTTCTCTCTCCCCCCTCTTTTGCACTCTCGCTCTCTCCCCTCTCTTTTGCTCTCTCGCCCTCTTCTGTTCTCTCCCCCCTCTTTTGCTCTCTCCCCTATTTTGCTCTCTCTCCTCCCCTCTCTTTTGCTCTCTCCCCTATTTTGCTCTCTCTCCTCCCCTCTCTTTTGCACTCTCTCCCCTCTCTTTTTCTCTTTCCCCCCTCTCTTTTGCTCTTTCCCTCCACTCTTTTCGTTTCTCTCTCTCCCCTCTGTTTTTCTCTCACTTGACCATTACCACGGCTGCACCCATTGGCCATGCCCCTTCATGCACACTCCCGGCCACACACCCTCATCACATCCATCGGTCACGCCCCCTCCAGGCAGCTTCCGCAGTGCGCACTCCTCTGCTGCTCAAGGCCAGGTATGTTTGTCTGCAGTCTCTACTGCGCATGACTGCATCTGACAAACATACCTGGCCTTTTATGATATAGGATTTATGTGTTAATATGTGTAAAAGCATATACATACATATATTTTAGTCTGCTGCCCATGGCTGCACTACTTACCTCCTTCACTGCTCTAGGTCCTCATCCGGTGTCTGACGGCATGAGAATGAGAGTCATATTGGAGCCTAGAGAAGAGCACTCTCATGAGCGCAAAGCTTCCCTGCAATGCAAACGCGAACTTGTAACATTTGCGTGCACTGGTTTTACTAAGAAGAGCGCAAATATCGCTTTCGCAAAAGTTATATTTTGCACTCCACTTGTAATCAAGCACAAAATGACTGTGGCAACCTCTGTCTTCTCCAGAAGCAAGTTTCCAAATAAAGTTATGGGTGGGGTTTGTTTATTTACAAAACAATTGCAAACATAAAGATGCTAATTTATTAAAAAAAACTAATATGTTAATTTATTGAACAACGGCAGACAAAAAAAATCTAATATTTACATGATGTTTACCTACCTTCAAAATAAAAATGCAACATGTTTAAAACATAGGCAAATTACATTATATTTTGTGCTTATGTCATATGAAAAAGTCACAGGTACTTCTGCTAATGCTACGCACATATGTTGACTACATTCATAATTGAAGGAAACTGTACATTTCAGTTAGATGTTCGTTAAAAATATATTTGCCCCTATCCAAGTTCACTTCAGGTTCATCAAAAAGAGGGGGCATTTTAAATTGTATTACAGGTTCTGTTTTTCTCTTTGTGAGGTGTGTCATTGTCCACCAATAAAGAGGTGGGGGATTATCAGCAAGTGAGTAATTCAGCCCTGGGCGCACTTCCTTTTTGCTTCAAATCAAAATAACTTTAAAAATGTAACTGTATTTATGAAAAAAGCTATGCTCAATAGTGCTTTTTCATATACATGATACAAATGTCTACAGTTTAATGTCCTTTTAAGAACCCCTGTTTTAAATATGTTTAAAACATCCAATTTGTATGCAAATGTTTTAAAATGGTTTTATGTCACTGTAAGTACCGGATTGGTTTAATGGGTATCCAAGTGTACAGAACCCAATGCGTTGCTAAGTTCCAACATATGACCAACCAGGAAGGCCCCTTTGAGAAAATGGATCAACTTTGTTACATGAGTTGCTGCTCACACTTTGTAAAGATGCCAGACATTTTAATAAGGGAAAGAAAATTAAAAAATTGAAGCTAGTCAATACTAAGATATTCCAGAATACACCTACAGAAACTAAATTATTAATCTTCCATTTGTCTGGTTTTGTTAATACACTGTGTTTTCCTTTTTTACTCTTTGTTAGATGCTATTAAAATTAAAGGGAAATTATAGCCATAAAACTGCAGCCAGGCACGCAAGTTCTCAAGCAGAGAAGCTATTCACCCGCAATCCTCACTTGTGATGCAGCATGGCTTGGCAAAATGTAAGATTGCTCAGGAGTGCTCTTGTGCTATCCTACCTCCTGCTCATGTGCAGCCAATTATGCGAGAGCGGGCCTGTCAATCACCCCGAAATAGTGAGTGAGGGGTGATATATTTATTCCACCTCTGAGGTGGTGACGAGGATAAGAAGCAGGAATTGCTTCTTAAAAAATACATGAAACTTTTTTTTTTAAATTAATCATAGTGCGCATATGACTTTAAACTACTTTTCAGTTTAGTTTTGCAATCAAATTTGCTTCAATCTAGGGATGCACCGAAATTTCAGCCGCAGAAACGTTTCGGCCGAAAATTGCATTTTTGGCAATTTTGGGGTCGATCCGATAAAAATCGTCGCCCGCAAAAGCCGGCGACGCCAAGAATTGCGCGGATTTGGTATCCTATATACGGCGTAAGCTAGAAGTTACGCGCGTATATTTCTGCCGTCGCCCGCAGTTTTTTGGGCCATAGGCAGGTATACCAAACCCGCGCAGTTTGGTATCCAATATGCAGCGTAAGGACTTACGTGGCGAAAATGGAGAAAACTTACTCCATTTTCACCTCGCCACAAAAAGCAGCCGTAAGAAGCCTTACGCTGACTATTGGAGCCCCGTAACTCCCTAAACTAGCTGCTAAAATAAACCTAACACCTAACGCATGCGCAATGTCTATCTCCCTGTCAACCGCGATCTTCTAAAATAAACCTAACACCTAACGCATGCGCAATGTCTATCTCCCTGTCAACCGCGATCTTCTAAAATAAACCTAACACCTAACGCATGCGCAATGTCTATCTCCCTGTCAACCGCGATCCCCCCCCCCAAATTCCTAATAAAGTTATTACCCCCTAAAACGCCGCTCCCGGACCCCGCCGCCATCTACATAAACTAACCCCCTACTGTGAGCCCCTAAAACCGCCGCCATCTACCTTATCTATCCCGTAATCTGACCCCTTACACCGCCGCCACCTATATAAAAATTATTAACCCCTAATTTAATCTACCTACCCCGCCGCCAGCTATGTTATCTATATTAACCCTAAGTATATTATAGTTAATATAGTTATTACATTATATATATTAACTATATTAACCCTAATTATATTAGGGTTAATATAGTTAATATAGTTACTATAGTATTTATATTAACTATATTAACTCTATCTAACCCTAACACCCCTAACTAAATTTATATTAAATTAATCTAATTAATTTATAAACTAAAATATTCCTATTTAAATCTAAATACTTACCTATAAAATAAACCCTAAGATAGCTACAATATAATTAATAATTACATTATAGCTATGTTAGGGTTAATATTTATTTTACAGGTAAATAGTTAATTATTTTAACTAGGTATAATAGATATTAAATAGTTATTAACTATTTAATATCTACCTAGTTAAAATAATTACCCAATTACCTGTAAAATAAATCCTAACCTAAGTTACAAATACACCTACACTATCAATAAATTTAATAAACTACTAACACTCTATCTAAAAATACAATTAAATTAACTAAACTAAATTACAAAAAAAAACAAACACTAAATTACAAAAAATAAAAAAAAGATTACAAGATTTTTAAGCTAATTACACCTATTCTAAGCCCCCTAATAAAATAATAAACCCCCAAAATAACAAAAATTCCCTGCCCTATTCTAAATTAAACAAATTTCAAAGCTCTTTACCTTACCAGCCCTTAAAAGGGCCTTTTGTGGGGCATGCCCCAAAGAATTCAGCTCTTTTGCATTCAACAAATACAATCCCCCCCCCCCCCATTACAACCCACCACCCACATACCCCTATTCTAAACCCACCCAAACCCCCCTTAAAAAATCCTAACACTACCCCCCTGAAGATCTCCCTACCTTGTCTTCACCACACCGGGCCGAACTCCTGATCCGATCCGGGCGATGTCGTCCTCCAAGCGGCAAAGAAGAAATCTTCCTCTGGCGACGTCTTCCTCCAAGCGGCAGCAAAGTCTTCATTCTTCCGGCGGCATCTTCAATCTTCTTTCTTCGCTCCGCCGCCGCGGAGCATCCATCCCGGCCGACTGCTAAACTTGGAATGAGGTACCTTTAAATGACGTCATCCAAGATGGCGTCCGCCGAATTCCGATTGGCTGATAGGATTCTATCAGCCAATCGGAATTAAGTTAAAAAAATCTGATTGGCTGATTGAATCAGCCAATCAGATTCAAGTTCAATCCGATTGGCTGATCCAATCAGCCAATCAGATTGAGCTCGCATTCTATTGGCTGATCGGAACAGCCAATAGAATGCGAGCTCAATCTGATTGGCTGATTGGATCAGCCAATCGGATTGAACTTGAATCTGATTGGCTGATTCAATCAGCCAATCAGATTTTTTTAACTTAATTCCGATTGGCTGATAGAATCCTATCAGCCAATCGGAATTCGGCGGACGCCATCTTGGATGACGTCATTTAAAGGTACCTCATTCCAAGTTTAGCAGTCGGCCGGGATGGATGCTCCGCGGCGGCGGAGCGAAGAAAGAAGATTGAAGATGCCGCCGGAAGAATGAAGACTTTGCTGCCGCTTGGAGGAAGACGTCGCCAGAGGAAGATTTCTTCTTTGCCGCTTGGAGGACGACATCGCCCGGATCGGATCAGGAGTTCGGCCCGGTGTGGTGAAGACAAGGTAGGGAGATCTTCAGGGGGGTAGTGTTAGGATTTTTTAAGGGGGGTTTGGGTGGGTTTAGAATAGGGGTATGTGGGTGGTGGGTTGTAATGGGGGGGGGGGGGGTGATTGTATTTGTTGAATGCAAAAGAGCTGAATTCTTTGGGGCATGCCCCACAAAAGGCCCTTTTAAGGGCTGGTAAGGTAAAGAGCTTTGAAATTTGTTTAATTTAGAATAGGGCAGGGAATTTTTTTTATTTTGGGGGTTTATTATTTTATTAGGGGGCTTAGAATAGGTGTAATTAGCTTAAATATCTTGTAATCTTTTTTTTATTTTTTGTAATTTAGTGTTTGTTTTTTTTTGTAATTTAGTTTAGTTAATTTAATTGTATTTTTAGATAGATATTTGTAGTTTATTTAATTTATTGATAGTGTAGGTGTATTTATAACTTAGGTTAGGATTTATTTTACAGGTAATTGGGTAATTATTTTAACTAGGTAGATATTAAATAGTTAATAACTATTTAATATCTATTATACCTAGTTAAAATAATTAACTATTTACCTGTAAAATAAATATTAACCCTAACATAGCTATAATGTAATTATTAATTATATTGTAGCTATCTTAGGGTTTATTTTATAGGTAAGTATTTAGATTTAAATAGGAATATTTTAGTTTATAAATTAATTAGATTAATTTAATATAAATTTAGTTAGGGGTGTTAGGGTTAGATAGAGTTAATATAGTTAATATAAATACTATAGTAACTATATTAACCCTAATATAATTAGGGTTAATATAGTTAATATATATAATGTAATACCTATATTAACTATAATATACTTAGGGTTAATATAGATAATATAGCTGGCGGCAGGGTAGGTAGATTAAATTAGGGGTTAATCATTTTAATATAGATGGCGGCGGTGTTAGGGGCTCACTTTAGGGGGTTATAGATATAATATAGCTGGCGGCGGGGTACGGGAGCGGCGGTTTAGGGGTTAATAATTTTATTAGGTTGCGGCGGGGTAAAGGAGCGGCGGTTTAGGGGTTAATAGCATTTTTATTGTTAGGCTAGTGAGGGGGGATAGCGGATAGAGGGTTAGACAGTGCGGGCTATGTTAGGGAGGCGTGTTAGACAGTGCGGGCTATGTTAGGGAGGCGTGTTAGACAGTGCGGGCTATGTTAGGGAGGCGTGTTAGACAGTGCGGGTGTTTTAGACTTTAGTCAGGTTTTATAGGCGCCGGCAGATTCTAACGTGCCGCAAGTCACTGGCGACGCCAGAAATTTGTACTTACGCAGATTTCTGGACATCGCTGGTTTGTGAGACTTACGGCACGTTAGCATCTGACGGCGACCTATATGGGATAGCTCGAGTTGCGAGCTGAAACTGCGGGCGACGCCGGTTCCCTCGCTTGCGCCGCAAACTGCGATCGATATCGGATCGCGCCCTTTGTTTTTTGTTTCTTTTGCCTGTTATTTTCGGTAAAATTATTGTGTTTCAAATTTGATGCTATCCTAGAGCTGCTGTTTAAGTTCATTACTTTTGCATATAATGAGTTTTCAAGGACTATACTTTATTTGGATAATTGGTAAAAAAAAAAAAACTGTTAAATCTGATTCTTTTACATAGAACTAAATAAAGAATAATACAGTATATTGATATTTAATATTGTTTTAAGTAGGGATGCACCAAAATTTTGGTCACAGACAAATTTTGGCTGAAAATGGCATTATCATTTTTTGCCTGTTTTTTTTTCTTGGTAAAATTATTGTGTAGCATATTATTGTTTTAAGATATTTTTGACCAATTTTAGTGTGTTACTTTCAATAAAAGTGTGGGCTTTTTTTTTATTGGCTTGAAAGTTTTCAATTCAGATTCATTCATTTAATAGTCTAATTATGCAAAAAAAAAACTAAAAAAAAAATTAAATTAAAAAAAAGACATTTTCGGTATCGGTTTCCGTTTTCGGCCAAGTGCATCCCGGATTTTCGGGTTTGATCCAGAATTTCCATTTCGGTGCATAACTACTTCAATCTCTTGTTAAACTTTGTTAAAGTTAGCCTCAGGAGCAGCAATGCATTACTGTAAGCTAGCTGAACACATCCGGTGAGCAATTGACAATAGCCTACCTAGGTATGCTCCTAAAAAAAGGGAACCAAACAAACAAGAGAATTAGATAATAGAAATTGTAAAGTTGCTCTATCTGAATCATGTTTACTTTTTTCTTTACTGTCTCTTTAAATTTGTGGTTGCAGGATCTGAAGCTGTGAATACCGCTTGATAAATTGTCCTTATAGGTTTTTTCATACTTGCAGTGGTGTGACCTACCAATAAAGCAGAGGCAGTTCTCCTTATCAGCCTGTGAGGATTAATAGGAAATGTGAATACTGAAGTTTTAATTTTACTTAAAAGGACATCAAACCCAAAAAATGTCTTTCATAATTCAGAAAGGGAATATCATTTTAAAAATCCCAATGTACTTCTATTATCTAATGTGCTTCATTCTTAAAGGGACAGTTTACTCAAAAAAATTCTCCACTTTCATTTGTTCCCAATGATCCACTTTACCTGCTGGAGTGTATTAAATTGTGTATAAGTATTTCCATTACCCTTATATTGGCATTTGAAATAGATTATTTAGCTTGTGCCATCCTGAATGTTTTAGCCTCAAGGCCAAGCTGTGTTAACACAGCCAGTAGAAGAAATTACACTCCCAGTGGGTTATATAAGAGATAAGGTAATAACATGTTAATTTTCCATTGTTCTCTCCAAGTATTGGTTATTGGTTTATATATTATATAGATATAAGATAAAGAAGCATGTATATGTACACAATGTGATAAAGTAATGAGATCTGATTATCCCACAAGATCAACCCATTTTATTAGGTTGTGGTTTCAAAACACAAAATCAGCTAATTCATATACACAAATAAGCCTTAAAAAAAAGCAAATATCATACATTTTATACTCTGCAGCTGGTAAAAAAAGTAATTGGAAACACATTAAGTGAAAAATAATTTTATAGTATACTGTCCCTTTAAAGGGACACAAGTCAAAATTAAACTTTCATGATTTAGATAGAACAGCAATTTTAAACAACTTTCCAATTTACTTCCATTAACAAAATGTTATTAAATTTACACTTTTTGAGGCACCAGCTCATACAGAGCATGTGCAAGAATTCACAGAATATACATATATGCATTTGTGATTGGCTGATGGTTGTCACATGATACAGGGGTACTGAAAATCTAGTACTCAATACAAGTATTGCATTGTCTTTTTATCATGCATTTGTTGATTATGTAAATTTACTTTATTTACTGGTCCATTAAGGTATCCTTTGTTAAAGAAATCGCAATGCACATGGGTGAGCCAATCACACGAGGCAACTATGTGCAGTCACCAATAAACAGCCCTTGAACCTATTTAGATATGCTTTTCAACAAAGGATAGCAAAAGAATGACGCACATTAGATAATAGAAGTAAATTGGAAAGTTGTTTAAAATTGCATGCTCTTTTGAAATTATGAAATAAAACATTTGGGTTCTATGCCCCTTTAGTTTTGCAGACTGAAAAAAAATAAGTTTTAATGTATAAATGCTTTTTCTATTATATGCATGATAGAAAATAGTGTTATGTCCCATTCAAACAGTTGCATAAAAAAATATATTGAGCCACTACAGGTAATACTCCTAAATCTGGAATTATTAACATTTACAGCATGTTTCATTGATATATTTTTTATTTTTAATCATTAATAGAAATAATATTATTTAAAAAATGTTGCCTGTATCTTTTGTTTATTTTTTGTATTCTGAAATGCAAATGATGAACTATATTTATTAACAAAAGAAAAATAAATAACTATTACCTTTCTGATTACAGTACTGTACTATCTGAGGATACTGTGTATACAAAAGTATCACAAATGATATAAAACTACCTTTAGATTACATGTATAGGCTGTATAATGCCATGCAAACATTGCCTAAATGCCAGAACATATTTATTTACACTTGATCCCATTCCCTCTCCAAACTATATATATATAGGTATATAATATATAAATATTAGGAAATCCAAGCTATTTAAAAATCCCAAACTTTTCCAGTCCCAGTTTGGATAAGAGGGTTTTGCACCTGAATATTATAAACCACAGCAGCCATTTGCTAAGCCATAATGCAGGTCTTAACAAACCGCCTGTGCCAGGGAGCTTTCACTTCTGTACAATCATCTGCACGCATCACTCCATAAAATAATGACCTGGCATGTCAATTATGTGTGACTTCTACTTTTAAGTTTGTGAATTCAGAATTCTTATCTAAGGCTAGGACTGTGAGTCAAGGCCCTTAATAGAACACTAAAGTCACAATTACACTTTTAGGATTCAAATAAAGAATGCAATTTTGTCACTTTTTAATTGACGTCCATTATCAAATTGTGCACAATCTTTGTATAAGCACACTTTCTGAGGCACCTGCTTCATCTGAGCATTAAACGTTCACAGTATAAACGTATATGTGTTTGCAATTGGCTAATGGCTGTCACGTGATACTGGGGGAAATGGAAAGTAACTGAAATTTGTCAAAAAATCTATTAAAGATTTGAAATTTAGAGTATGTATTATTGCATTGTATTTCTATTTTGCATTTGTTAATTAGGCAATTCCACTATTACTACTACAATCACAACTGCAGCTGTTTTATTCTAAAAAGTGAAAAGGGTTAAACACATAGTTAAAATCAGCTCCAGCACAGCAACACACTGCTGGGGGCTAGCAGAGCAAATGATAAGTGGCATAGATCCAATAGTGCATTGCTGTTCCTGGGCATTTCAACAAAGGAGAGAAAATATAGAAAGAACAAAGTAAATGTCATAAAATAAAAAATGTCTCTTAAAGGGACATTAAACCAACATTTTTTTCTTTCATTATTAAAGAAAGAGCATGCAATTTTAAACAACTTTCCAATTTACTTCAATTATCCAAGTTGCTTCATTATCTTGATATTCGTTGTTGAAAAGCATATCTAAATAGACTCAGTAGCTGCTGATTGGTGGCTGCACATAGCTGCCTCATGTGATTGGCTCACCCATGTGCATAGCTATTTCTTCAACAAAGAATATCTAAAGAATAAAGCAAATTAGATAATAGAAGTAAATTGGAATGTTTAAAATTGTATTCTCTATCTGAATCATGAAAAAAATAATTTGGGTTTCATATTCCTTTAAACCTACCTACATGTTCTATCTAACGTAAATTTTGACTCTCACGTCCCTTTAAGTCCAAGCTGATGGTGTATTGTATTTTTTATTTACGTTGTGTGTTTATTACTTATAAATGTATACTCCTTGGTTCAATATACGTATTAATTTGACCATTACAACCACTACTTTATTGTATAATAAGTTATTGTATATATAATTGCAAATATTCTCTATCTGATTTCCTTTATGGATTAATATTGTTTTGTAATGATTTACTATCATAATTTCTATTTTCTTCGTATTTAATTTAAATATAGGCTATTATAAATAGAAACATTTTAGCATTATACCTCCATTAGCAAAAATGCTTCTAGTAAAAGTAATTACTGCTTTTTCAGTAGCATACACACGTATGCTGTGAGTCTCATACACCAGTATTTAAACATAACACCTTCTCAGAGTCAGCAATGCACAAGGACATGATTCAGATAAAGCATACAATTTAAAAAACAAACAAAAAACTTTCCAATTTGTTGCTATGTTTTTTGTTCTCTTTGTATCCTTTGTTGAAAAACATAAAAATATGATTGATCGCTGCACATATATAATTTCAGATAGCTCTCAGTAGTGCATTGCTGCTCTTCAAAAAAGGATACCAAGAGAATTCAGCAAAACTGATAATAGAAGTAAATTGTAAAGTTGTTAAAAAATTGTATGTTTTCTTTGAATAATGAAAGAAAATTGGGTTTCCTGCCCTTTAAATAGACAGTTTACTAAAAAATGCTCTGCCCTTTAATTTGTTCCCAATGATCCATGTTACCTGCTGGAGTGTATTAAATTGTTTACAAGTATTTCATTACCCTTATATAGGCATTTGAAATTGTGTATTTAGCCTGTGGTATCCCCACCAATCCTGAAAGTTTTTGGCCTCAAGGCCAAGCTGGGTTTACACAGCCAGAAAAAGAAATGACACTCCCAGTGGGGTATAGAAGAGATAAGGTAATAAAATGTTAATTTTCCATTGTTCACTCCAAGTTTTGGTGATTGGTTTATGGACAGATATAAGATAAAGAAGCTGTATATTTACACAATGTGATAAAGTAAGGAGATCTGATTATACCTTCAAGCTCAACCCATTTTATTAGGTTGTGGCTTCAAAACACAAAATCAGCTCATTCATATACACAAATAAGCCTTAAAAAAGCAAATCTCATCTATTTTATATATGCAGCTGATAAAAAAAAAAGTAATTGTAAACACATTAAGGAAAAAACAATGTTATAATATACTGTCCCTTTAAGTCTTCACATGCACAAAAAACACCACCACCAGATCTCTGAGCTTAAATATTGGTGCATGGTTCCTCACAGCATATGTGAGTATGCCTTGGAAAAACAGACACTTTTACTAGAAGCATTTTTTTGCTAATGGAATTATATTGCAAAAAAAAAAACTATTTAAAATGCACTCATGCTCAGTTCAATGTTGAACTATTTATCCCTTTAAAATAAATTGTATAGCAAATTATCTAAATATAGCAATCTGATAGAGATGTCAAAAATATATCAACGATAATATAAAAATGAAAGTAATTACTGTACGTTGTATAAAATAAAAATGGTCCTGCTCAAGTGCATAACATCATTCTTATGCCTTTTAATTTAGTAAGACACTAAAGTAACATTTCTACAGAGCATATATGCATACTTTCTGTGGCACCAGCATCTACTGAGCATGAGCAAGAGTTAACAGTATATATGTCAGTGTTCTCCACAGAAAATGTTGCCAGCCGGGTGGCATTATGAAGTAGCCAGCTTGGGACAGTGTAATATTTTCTAATATTATCATTTTTTGCTATCCAAAGCACAAATTAATTGCATAATTTAACATAAATGTACTAATGATAATTTGTGCAATACAATTGAACATGTTTAATATTAACTCATTTTAGTTTAATATTGGCTAAAATTTTAGCTGGGTGGTCAGTAAAATCAGCCTGGTGGTGCACCCGCTAAAAAGGTCCTGGGGAGAACACTGTACGTATATGTGTTTTGTAATTGCAGGTGTTCTGGGAAAATGGCGAACTTGTGAAAACAGCGAACTACGTCACTTCCTGTGACGTGGCATCAGCTGTTTCACAAATTTTGGCCTTAATGCGCATGCGTGGTAGCGTCATTACATACCTGGCCGCATACGCCACTGCTACAATTTTGAGAACCGTGAAATTCCTGGACCCTTTCAAGAGCGCATGTACAACAAAGGGTCCAGGAATTACACAAGTCCCAAAATAGTAGCAGTGACGTGAGCGGCGGTATTGACGGATTTCAAAATCCTACGCATGCGCTCTTGAAAGGGTACAGGAATTTCACGTCTCTTAAAATTGTAGCAGTGACGTATGCGGCCAGGTATGTAATGACGTTACCATGCATGAGCATTACGGCCAAAATTTGTGAAACAGCTGATGCCACGTCACAGGAAGTGACGTGGTTCGCTGTTTTCACAAGTTTGCTATTTTCCCAGAACACCGGTAAATAGAAAACAATCTACTTTTAATTTAAATTTCAGACTGTTATTGCATTGTTTTATTATGCATTTCTTGATTATGCAATTCTATTGTATTTAATGGTCCATTAATTCAGAGCTCGACAAATTTGTTCATAATCTAAGAACCAACCCATAAATTTAGGAGCCAGAAACACTCCCTAATTTATATATATATATATATATATATATATATATATATATATATATATATATATATATATATATATACACACACACACACACACACACAGACATGCATACACACACATATATATATATATATACACACACACACACACAGACATGCATACACACACTATATAACAATACAATAAAAGTTGGATTTGTATTTCACAGCTGCAAGGCCTAGAAAGGATCCAGTTGCACCAAGCAAAGTGTTTGTGTGGTTGTTGGCGGCCAGTGTTCTGTCAATTTTTTCTACCCGTCCAACTTTCCTACTACAAAATCTGCGCATGCGCATTTAGATAACTTCATTCCACATGTTTAAAAAAAATGTATGGAATGCGATGACATCATTGTGCGCATGCGCACATTGTCAGGTAGGAAAATTTGACGGGTTTGAAAAATTACTCCCTCATTCTTCATAGAGAGCAAGAATACATATAGAACTATTTTAATGCTGAGCTTATCTATATATTTATTTACCAGGGTGCTTTGCAGTTTTTTTTACTTATATAAATTAAACTACAGACTAAACTACTGTTGTCAAGGGATGGAGGTAGGTACCGTTATATGTTGCAGCAGCGGACATAGGTATTTGCAAAAGTGCAAAGTCAGGGCCTGCATGTGCAAACACAAGCAAATTTGCTTCCACCTTTCTGGGCATGCGCATATATGTCACCGCATTCATGAGGAATGTGTAATTTTTCATACCCGTCAAATTTTCCTACCTGACAATGTGCGCATGAGCGCACAGATGTCATCACATTCCACATATTTTTTTAAACATGTAAAATGTGGTGACGTAAGTGCGGACATGTGCAGATCGTGAGGTAGAAAAATTTGGCAGGTAGGAAAACTCGACAGAACACCAGCAAGTGGGAACACCTAAAGGTGTCTTGTGCACTCTAGACCTGGGCATCAGGGCCTAATTTTATGGAGCTAGTGGCTACCTGGATTTGTCTACCGAATGCTATATAATTCAAATAATAAAAGTATATTTATATAGCATGATCAGCATTACAACTGGTATATGCACAAAGACATAAGCAAAGGGAAGTGGGTGGAGAAAGAGCACAAAGTAGGCAGAAAAGCGCAAAATTACATAGTTACTATTACAATTTCTAATCCACAAAATTCTACATAATGATACATTTGAGGCAAAATGTATTTTAGATTGTTCTACTTACAAACATGCACTGTTAGCTTCAAATAGAAAATAAACAGCATTAACATAACCCTTTTTAAATTACAATTATATTTAATATGTGTAAATAGTGTTCTATGATGTACATAACACAGTTTTAAAGTTCACTGTCCCTTTAAAGCTACACGGCTTAAAAAATAAAAATAAATATACACACACACATATATATATATATATATATATATATATGTGTGTGTGTGTGTAGTATTATTTTCTCTAACATGCCAATTCAATTTCCAAATGTAAATGACATTTGATGTTTAACAAGAAATTTTACATTAAATCCATTTTCCATATCAGCCTTTTTAGGATAGTAATTAATTGTTATAAGTTGCAGAGAATTGCTTCTTCTAAAATGGTAAGCTCTAATTACATTACAAAAAAACGAGAGCAGCACAAGGTTTGTTAATGGTTTTTACCTAAAAATAACGATTTTTTTATTTAAAAGGGAGACACAAAAAATAATAAAATCACATAAAAAAAAAAACCATTTAAACACAGATCGGTATTTCTCCAGAATGTGCTGAATTTGAAAGTAAACTCTCCAAAGTATATAGAGTCTGGAGATATAATCAGGCAACCCCCATTACCCCCCCCCCCCCCCCATGCTGCATCACACTCAAATATCAGCTTCTGGACAGATTTTTTTCACCATTAAGCCACCAGTTCAGTAACTTGTGTCTGCAGCAAACACATGCAAACTTTGAAACATACTTGAAGGGCTAGTGTTTACTGCATCATAGGCCCCGTGCACAGGGTATAAGAAGTTCAGCTCAGTGTGCTTTTTCAGTACTAGCAGTGAGGCATTCCCTTAGAGTTGTCAAGCTTGGAAACACCACAACAGCAATGTCTGTTTAAGGAGGACATCTTCTACCACTCATGCAGCTAAAGATCTTGGAGTTCTTTGGTTGCGTTCCAAATGAAATTTTAAGAACATGAAAAATAGTAGATTCCACAGTTCAGCAGAGCAATGCTGAATAAAACAGGAAAATATATGTATATATCCACTCAGAGCCAAAACCAACAGGAAACAGTCTTTGTGTCTCCATTTTAAGGCACTGCCAAGTCTACTAAGCATTTAAAAAAAAAAGAGAGCAAACTTGTACTTCCTAAGAAAATCATTGGTTCTTCTCTTCTTTTTAACAACCAAAATTATTTTAAATAGAAATATATAATTACATTTACAAAAAAATATGTACAGTTTTAATTACAACTCCAGAGAGATGTACCTGAATGTATTGAGAATGGTCAGTTGGGTCATGAACTACAAAACCTGGTTGAGATCCAGATAAAGATGGGGCAATTGTAGTCAATGGTGGACTTGGTTTAGAGATTTCTACAAAGAAATACATTAACCTTAGTGCTCACACTGTGGTCTCCCCATGTTTGCTGTTGGTAAGCCGGGTATAGAACTTTCTCCATGAATGAAGAGTTTTTCCTGACCAGATCCAAAAGCCTGAGGTGATGCCAACAATCAGGGTCATCAGATATTTAATCATATATACTGTAAAATCAGGGGTCATGCGTGGTGTGTATTGAAGAGGACAGGGGATAGCCAAACTCTTACAGTTTTGGCTCACCCAGCTACGTTCCCAATGCTCCCTAAAAGCCTGTTCATAAAAGTAGCATGCTATGACAATTGTTGCTGGTACAGTATAAAGGACACTGAAAACCCCAATTCTCACCATAAGCCTCTCAAGTTTTTCTGTCTTGGTGCCATCATGTTTCATGATTGTTCTAATCCTGAAGAGGGATACAAATCCAGCCAGGAGGAAGGAGGTTCCAATGAAAAGATAGACAAAGAGAGGTGCCAATACAAACCCTCTCAGGGGATCAATGCTGTTGAGTCCCACAAAGCAAACCCCACTGAGAAGGTCTCCATCTATCTGCCCCATAGCTAGAATAGTAATAGTTTTAACAGCAGGCACTGCCCATGCTGCTAAATGAAAATACTGCGAGTTGGCTTCAATTGCCTCATGGCCCCACTTCATCCCAGCAGCCAAGAACCATGTTAAAGAAAGGATGACCCACCAAATAGAGCTAGCCATGCTGAAGAAGTATAGCATCATAAATAGGATGGTGCACCCTTCTTTCTTAGTTCCTTGTACAACAGTTTTGTAGCCATCCTCTGAAAAGCTTTCATTGCACACTACCTTGTCACCCAGCACAAAACCAGCAATGTAGGCCACAGACACCATTGTGTAGCAGCCAGACAGAAAGATTATGGGCCTTTCAGGATACCGGAACCTCTGCATGTCCACTAGGTAGGTAGTCACTGTGAAAAAGGTTGAGGCACAGCAAAGCACTGACCAGATAAGGATCCAGACTCTGGCAAAACGTATCTCTTCTTGACTGAAGAACATATAACCATCACTCTTTGCTGGTTCACATGGTGCTGCACAGTCCTTTTCCTCCAAGAACCTGTAATTGAGGTAGGTAGGAACCTTTAGAACTCTAGGACAGTGAAAGGGATGATCTGGAGTA
The DNA here is from genome assembly GCF_027579735.1 of Bombina bombina. Lineage (NCBI taxonomy): Eukaryota > Metazoa > Chordata > Amphibia > Anura > Bombinatoridae > Bombina > Bombina bombina. Next base: position 1,189,919,832 of record NC_069499.1, read on the forward strand.
GCATAGGCTGGATGCCCTGGAGTACCATGTTGGGGTGGGCTAGTTGTCAATAAAGTTGGAACTCTATCTTCTGAATGGTTCTGTCCAACACAAATCTGCTCTGCACCATTGCGTGGGAAGTTCTCACATCTCAATCTTTCAGGCCATTGGAAACCAAACTTGTTCATTAGGGCTTCACAGCCATGCCGGGCACGCTCACAAATTGAACGACATGGAGGGATTGCCTGTTCTAGGACAGTGCAAACTGGTGCATACATGGAGCAGAGAAAAAAGCGCAGCTCAGAGGAACACTGCACTTTGACCAAGGGGTAAAACTGGTGGACCTCCAAGCCAGCATCCTCTTGATTGGTATGACCCAACAGGTTGGGCATAATGGTCTGATTGTAGGCAATATCTGTACATAATGGTATGGAAATGGGCTGGCAAAAGCCATGCTCTGGCACCGAAATACCCTTTTCTCCATGCAGTTGGGAAGTAGCCAAGAGATTCAGGGCGAAAACGACCAACATTTGGAAAGAAATGGCTGTGGTGGCCTCCTTCATGATTGCAGAAGTGTCTTTAATTCAGTTTCTTAAAGCCAGATGACTGCAGCCAGCCTGGCGAATTGCACTAAAGTTTCGGTCCTTGTGTCTCTATGGTCGAGGCCTTTAACCTCTTATCTGCTTATACCACGTCACTCCGCTCTATATTGAGATTGTCCTGGGTTACCTCCTGGCCCCCTGTTAGGTCACGAAGTTGCAGACAACTGCTTGTGGTCTGTCCGTATTTGTTGACCAAAGTTACGCTCTTTTCTACCGACCTGTTGAATTAGGATGCCTCGGATCGGTTCACTTATTTTGCGCTTGGATCAAATTTCCCGGGGTAAATACCGTCCAGATTATCACCGGTAACTCGCTCCGTTGTGCTTACTGACTCGAGGCTCCGTTATTGTTTGCTCTGTTTAGATCGGCTTGGACCACCGTACCCAAGGCTTGTTAACTCTGTTGGTACCGGGTGTGCTCACTCGGTTCTGACCACTTTCTCTTTGTGCTCCGCTGATCTCCGCACTCCGGAGCATTCCGTTTCAAGGCGCCCTCTGTCCCGGGACCGGAGTTTGCTCTTTGGCCAAAACTAAGGGGCCGCCTTGAAACCGCCCTTCACCCCCTTCCCTGGTCCCAGAAACCCTTCCCAAAAAAAGCATTGACCAATCAACGCAAGGTAACCAACTAGTGGAGGGGGGCACGACTCTTCCCCTCGGGATAACCAGCAGCAAGTCTATAGGATCAGGGAACAGTGCGACCCTGCCCCCACCCCATAAAGTACTAACTTAGTATCTTATTACAGCAGCACAATCCCCACCCTATTTCTCAATGCCTCACAGTTCTCCTTAAAATACCATGGCACCAGCATTTCACATGCGTCTCTAATGTCCATTGGCTTCTTATCTCTGCAGCGTGCATATTAGCTTTCTTGTTATACAAACTTTAGCAATGGTTTATGCACAAACATTTACATAACTTCACTGGGCATACGACCCCCTATATGAAGCTTTTTTTATCATTATATAATAATGAGAGGTTAAAAAACACTGAATTCCAGATGATATTTTACAAGTCGTTTGTTTAATCTGAGAATGTTTCACTCAGTGAATCTTCACTACAGTTATATTTCTGTACTCTGTATATATGCTTGGCTGTGTACTGTACATTTCTCCATATTAAATAAGCAGGATAAATATCAGATGAAAATGGGAAGATGGAGGTGACCTCATGAAATGACTTTTTTTCAGGCTTAGGTGTTGATTGTTTAGGTTAGGTAAAAGCAGGGAGTGTTTTAACTTGTATTTCTGAGGTAATTGCAGATCACTATTTTATTGCACAGTAGTATAGACCATGAAAATGTATATTCAGTATTACAATTCCTATTGTGTTGTACTTTTATAATCCAGATTGTTGCCATTTATTTGTAATGAGGCCACTGATTAGCATTTTAAAATGCTATATATCAATATACAAACCGGGACAAGCAAAATTCACTTTATTTTAAGGCTACTTACACTCTAACTGGTGATTGATAGGGGCATATATCAGACATCCCAACTCTCCCTGAAGTTCAGGGAGTCTCCCTGATTGTAATAGCGGCTCCCTGATGCCAGCAAATGGAGTGCAATCTCCCTGAAACTCCAAGTGCCACAATCCAATGTGGCCCAAATCCGGAAAAGTGTTTCTTTAAGGAATGCCCTTAGTTGCTGGGACGTTATAGAACCTTCAAAGCGTGCATCAGTAACCAAAATGTCCTCACTGATAATAATAAAATAAAAACACAAATACTACCTTATTTACTGCACGTAATTAAACTTCGTATTCTAAAATATTTAAGCATTCAACAAGCGTACGATCACTGGAAAATAGGTTTGTTGTATGTGGTCGTGCAACAAAGCTACTTTTTTTAAATGTGACTTTAGTGGGAAGCTACTTTAATGATAAGTCCTTATCTTATTTAGGGTTTCAAGGTGTCCAATATATAACTGGGAGGGGGGGGGTAGCGGCGCAGTAGCAGGAGAAGCCACCTCCCTGAAATGAGTTTTTGCAGGTTGGGATGTCTGCATATATAATAATGTTCCTTGACGGGTGATTTGAATGAAGAGTCAGGAGACCTACTAAAACGAGAATACCACGAGAATAGGAAGATTTAAAAGGAGGGGAAATAAAAATGACATGGAGATAAATCCACACGATTAACACATAATTCTTTAGCACAAATACTTTCCAAGTACAGCTGCAACTATTATAATTAAAGAGCTATTAAATTCGTTAGAGCAAGTCATTTTAAAACTAGTGATGCAAAGGTGTTAAACTCATAGTTAAACTACTGCTCGGGAGCTGCAGAGAAGTACTGGTCCAGAGCTGATCATCTAATTATAAGCGACTGTCTCTACTGATTGAGTCAGTAGCAGTTTTCACTCTGAGCCAGTTGTTCTCTGTTTTTCCCCTAGGGGTATTTTAACTATGTGTTTAACCCGTGCAGGGATTAAACACATATACTTTCATTGTTGCTTATGTTAAAATTACCTACTTTAATGAATGAGAGCATCTAAATTATTTTCACTATAATGGCCCTTTAAATGGGCTCTATGGACTGACAGGGGTGAATGACAGAATTTAATGCTTACATTTTGAAGGGTGAGGGGAAAGTGTGTTGCCAGCTGATCCATAGCTACAGTGCCTAATTGTGTAAGTGAAATAGTCCAGTTCTGAAATGTTTATGCAGAGTGATTGTATCAAATCTGTTTTGCAATTCTCACTGTTTTTTAATCTGATGTGAGTCTCAAGAGAAAATGGTCTGTAAAGACAATATGCAATAAAAGTGCTCTCCATTGCAAACTATAGACAATTTAGAGATATTTGCAACTGTACATAGTGAGCACACATATTTCTGTTTTCCTTTTCGTAATAATGTATTGTTTGTATTTAACAACCATAACACATAGTGTACATATTTACCTGGTATTTTTTTACTGTTTACATTAAGATAACCAATCCATTTACGTTTAATAACCTTGTTTTATACACCAATTTTCATGTAACGGCATGTAATAGACACTACTATAAAGAAGAATATGCACAGATACTGATCCAGTATAAAAATCCTGTATAAAACCTTTTAAAAACTTACTTAGAAGCTCCCAATTTAGCATTGTTGATGAGGTTAGCTGGGACACCCACTGAAAGGGGCTGATAGCAGACCCCCTTCCCCTGTATATGAAAAGACCCATTACACAAACAGAAGCAATCTGAAGTCTTTATACATCAGTATACATCTAAAACTTTGGTTAGGAGTCTGAAAATCAGCACAATGTAATTTAAAAATAAGAAAACTATACATTTTTACAAAAACACCCCAGATGGGCTATATAAATTCATCATCTACAAAACATTTATGCAGAGGAAAATCTAGTGTACAATGTCCCTTTAAGTAAACATAAATACATACAAACAGGGGAGTAACTAACATTCACTGGGCCCCAGGAGAAAGGTTGCATCGGGGCCCCCCATTACAACAACACCCTTACTGGCTTTTTGAAATCAGCAGAAACTGAGCCAGCAGCAACATAGGAGTAAGAGGTGCTGCTTCTTGGTGACTGAGTCATCCTCCCCCCTCGGTTAGTTTACACCAGAAGATGTGCATTTTCACAATGTTCCTGTACAAATATGGCGGCAGTTTTTTATGTAAAGCCACACTGTGACCATCATCTCGAAAACCCATCATATTGGTAAAGGTAGATCTATACACTCTCCGAACATTGCACACCCTGCTCTGCCAGAGAGCGGCACAAAACTGACCAGGCTAGAAGCAGCTGGAACCCCACAAGACCCCTCTGTAGTTACACCCCTGCACACAAACATTGCATTTTTCCCACATACTGTATATAATTCCAATATAAATATATAATATGAACACACCCATTTGGTTACTTGTTCTGTATCACTTGTGAACCATATAGAGAATTGTAGCAGCACATTCTACAATGAAAATGTATACCCTTGCAGTTTCTTGAACAATGAGTCACTAGAGAATCAGTAAGTGTGTATGGTGACTGACAGAATGGATTTGCCTTAAAGGGACATGAAACACAAATTATTTTTGTTCATGATTCACAAAGAGCATACAGTTTTAATGAATTTTCCAATTTACTTATGTTATTAATTTTGCTTCATTCTCTTGGTAACCTTTATTAAAGGAGCAGTAATGCACTACTGAGAGCTAGCTGAATACATTGGTAAGCCAATTACAAGAGGCATATATGTGCAGCCACCATTCAGCAGTAAGCTCCCAGCTCTTGAGCCTACCTAGATATGATTTTCAACTAAGGATACCAGGAGAACTAAGCAAATTAGACAAATGAAATAAATTGGACAGTTGTTTAAAATTATATGCTCTATCTGAAGGGAAAACAATTAATTTTCATGTCCCTTTAAAGGGACACTGTAGTCATAAATCAAATGCCAATCACACAGGAGTATACATATAAATGTATTTTTTTCTAATATGCATTCTGTATTAAATAAGTACCGTTTTGAAAATATTGATGTTTTAAATAATTAATTTTTCCAAACCCTTCTATGTCAGCCGTTACGGATTCCCAATCCGTGCTGACAACTGCAGTTGTAAGATGGCGACATTTGGACGCATTGCGCATGCGCGAGTTGGCGCAACGTCACAGGATACGTCACCATCTTATGTTAAATAAGACAAGGACAATCGATACTGCAGCAGTAGAGTTAGCTGCGCAGGAAACGTAAGTACTTCTCTTATGAGCGCTTCGAGAATCGCCCTAGAATAAACTAGCAAACGATACTTATTTTGCAACATTAGGCAATACTTTTATTTGGCGATATTATAATTTGCAGTATCTTACATAAAATACAATCTCCCTTGAAATAAACGAGCAAGATTCCAAAATTCTTAAAACAAAATTAATTATAATCCCAAAACAATAAAGTTAGTACAATAAGATATGTATGTATATAATTAATAAAAATTTCTTAAATTCACAATACTTTTATTCAATAAATATATAAAACTCATAATATAAATAATTAATCTTATACTTATTACGATATACTAAAAATATCTATGAAATAATAGAGATGATCACAATTGATAAAAAAACTATTGTATCTATAGTATTTAGATATATATTTTTAGTTTTAATTGTATTTAAAATTTGAATCAAACTTTATTTTTGCCTTGAATACCGATCGAATAGATGGGTATTTAAAATGCGCATGCATTTTATTTTTTCTGGTCCGCTATGATCTCGGCTTGATTGCCGCAATATGCGCATGCGATAGGAAGTATATGGTATTGCGCATGCGTTTAATGGAGATAAGTTATTTAAATTAGATGCAAAAACCAGTGATACGATTGGCGGTTTGGTTATCCATTAGACAGCCCACATTTGTGGGCTGGATGACGTGATGTCATCATAATAAAATAAAATATCATTTTATGGAAAAAGAGGGCTTCGTTTTAAACATTGAGAAGGTAAATTACATTGATATTATACTTTATAAGCAAAACGTTTGTTGAATTTAACATTAGAAAATAAAAAGTTAGTAATCCTTTAATATATATTAAGAAGGAAAATAGTAAAATGACTAGTAGAAAATAGACAATATATGATATATATCATATAGCTCTAGCACAATTGATCCCCTTTTATAGTGGCAGATTAAGAGAGTTTATGATAAGTGTGGGTGACTAAATGGAATTTCCACAGAATTGAATGGGAGGGAAATTTGACTTGTAGACAGAACCTCAAGATGCATCACATACATTCTTGGAACATGCTCCCCCCAAAATTTAGTGGCAAATTAAATGATGTTAAATTATGAGAGATTATAGATGTTTTCTATACAATGACATGGCTAAGGGAAAGAATAGAAAGCCCATGTAGTGTAATAGAAAGAAACTACAAGAAAAAGAAACTACAGAAAAACGTCACACATATACAGTATATTGCACAGTTGTTCCTAAATTACAGTGGGAGTGAAGGTTAACTGGGATTACAGTTTTATATAGAATGACGATTAATAACAACATGACATGATCATAGAATTGAACAGGAGGGGGAAAATGGATACACAAATGACGACCGAATGGGATGCATATTACCATGTGATTTGAAGCCAAACTATGAGACATATCTCTTATATGTTTGGCAACAATAGGCTCTATATAAATTGATGGGTTCTGGTCTGGGCGTGATATTCAAGGGGATTATAACTGAATACTATAGAATGACAAGGGCAAATGACAGAATCTAATGCTCATATAGTGTAATTGGAAAGAAAATATTAAGTGACTTACAACAAATCTATGAGACATATTTTATAGATCTCTGGCACAAGGGCTCCCCAAATACTGGAACAAGCTCCAACAGTGACATTAAGGGGGTTGTGGCTCTGTTCTTATGGTGACAAATATGAATAACAAAATTAAATGCCTATAGAATATACTTGGACAGAAATGGTGACTTTAAAGGGACAGTATACACTCATTTTTATATAACTGCATGTGATAGACACTACTATAAAGCATAAGATGCACAGATACTGATATAAGAATCCAGAATAAAACTGTTTAACCCCTTAATGACCGGACCATTTTTCAATTTTCTTACCCTTAATGACAATGGCTATTTTTACATTTCTGCGGTGTTTGTGTTTAGCTGTAATTTTCCTCTTACTCATTTACTGTACCCACACATATTATATACCGTTTTTCTCGCCATTAAATGGACTTTCTAAAGATACCATTATTTTCATCATGTCTTATAATTTACTACAAAAAAATAATAAAATATGAGGAAAAAATGAAAAAAAACACACTTTTTCTAACTTTGACCCCCAAAATCTGTTACACATCTACAATCACCAAAAAACACCCATGCTAAATAGTTTCTAAATTTTGTCCTGAGTTTAGAAATACCCAATGTTTACATGTTTTTTGCTTTTTTTGCAAGTTATAGGGCCATAAATACAAGTAGCACTTCGCTATTTCCAAACCACTTTTTTTCAAAATTAGCGCTAGTTACATTGGAACCCTGATATCTGTCAGGAATACCTGAATATCCCTTGACATGTATATATTTTTTGTTAGAAGACAACCCAAAGTATTGATCTAGGCACATTTTGGTATATTTTATTTCACCGCCAAATGCGAGCAAATAAAAAAAAAAACTTTACATTTTTCACAATTTTAGGTTTCTCACTGAAATTATTTACAAACAGCTTGTGCTATTATGGCACAAATTGTTGTAAAAGCTTCTTTGGTATCCCCTTTGTTCAGAAATAGCAGACTTATATGGCTTTGGCATTGATTTTCGGTAATTAGAAGGCCGCTAAATGCTGCTGCGCACCACATGTAAATTATGCCCAGCAGTGAAGGGGTTAATTAGGTAGGTTGTAGGGAGCTTGCAGGGTTAATTTTAGCTTTAGGGTAGAGATCAGCCTCCCACCTGACACATCCCACCCCCTGATCCCTCCCAAACAGCTCTCTTCCCTCCCCCACCCCACAAATGTCCCCGCCATCTTAAGTACTGGCAGAAAGTCTGCCAGTACTAAATAAAAGGAGTTTTTTTTTTTTTATAAAAAAAATAAAATATTTTAGCTGTGATGGACTCCTGCCTTAGCCCCAACCTCCATGATCCCCCCCCCCAGCTCTCTAACCCTCTCCCCTATCTAATTGCGGCCATCTTGGGTACTGGCAGCTGTCTGCCAGTACCCAATTTGCCCCAAAAACAAAAGTGTTTTTTGTTCTTTTGTTTTTTTTTATGTTTTCTGTAGTGTAGCAGCCCCCCACAATACCCCTATCCCCCTCCCCTTCCCAGATCCTTTTATATTATTTGATTAAAACATCTTTCCCCCCCCCCCTCTTCCCTCCTCATTGGTGTCAGTGTCAGTGCCAGGTAATGCGCGCGCGCACGCTCGCACATGCACGCGCACGCGCGCCCCCCCACACGCTCCCGGCACCCGGCGTGCACATTGCACTTCTAGGAACCGGATGCCGGGTAGCGATGGGCCGCCCACCCGCCTCCCTGTTACACTCCCACCCACCAACGAACCGGCACCATCACTACCGGTGCAGAGAGGGCCACAGAGTGGCTCTCTCTGCATCGGAGTCTTCTAAAAAGGTATTGCAGGATGCCTCCATATGTAGGCATCACTGCAATACCCTGAGAGCTGCTGGAAGCGATTGCGATCGCTTCCAGCACTCTCTTAGACAACTGACGTACCAGGTACGTCCATTGTCATTAACTACTTGTTAATGCATGACGTACCTGGTACGTCAGTTGTCATTAAGGGGTTAAAGGGACACAGAACCCACATTTTTTTCTTTCGTGATTCAGATAGAGCATGCAATTTTAAGCAACTTTCTAGTTTACTCCTATTATCAATTTTTCTTCGTTCTCATGCTATCTTTATTTGAAAAAGAAGGCATCTAAGCTTTTTTTTAGGTTCAGTACTGTGGACAGCACTTTATATTGGTGGATTAATGTATCCACCAATCAGCAAGGACAACCCAGGTTGTTCACCAAAAATGGTCCAGCATCTAAACTTACATTCTTGCATTTCAAATAAAGATACCAAGAGAATGAAGAAAATTTGATAATAGAAGTAAATTAGGAAGATGATTAAAATGTCATGCTCTATCTGAATCACAAAAGAAACAAATTTGGGTTCAGTGTCCCTTTAAAAACATACTTAGAAGCTCTCAGTTTAGCTCTGTTGAAAAGGTAGCTGGAAAGCCCACTGCAAGTGGGAAATAAGACCCTCCCCCTTCTTTTGCATATGAAAAGACCCTTTACACAAACAGGAGCAAGCTGGAGAAGGTAGCCGCCGGAATTCTCAAAAAACTTTGGGGCTTGGTTAGGAATCTGCAAATCAGAGCAATGTTATTAATGTTAAAAATAAGCAAAACTATACATTTAAAAAAAAAAAAAAACTTTATGGGCTATATAAATAGATCATCTACAAAACATTTATGCAAAGAAAAAATGTGTATAATGTCCCTGTAATGACACATCATTTTTTTTGGAAGAGGTACTCACCAATTACAGTGAGAGTTTCTATTACTGATATTTAGAGGAATTACAGCTGTGTTGTATAAAATGAGAAGATGAAATACAGATTGGAAATTCCATGCAGTTTAAATGGAGAATCATTTTTTAGTGGCACAAGTACAGTGAAAAGTGAGCATGATTAAAAGGGTTTATAGTTGTAAAGGGTAAAGTGCAGGGTGGAATGCACATATAATTTAAAGGGTCATGAAACACATTTATTTATGGTTCAGATAGAGCTTCTTTTTTTCTTTAGCATCCTTTGTTGAAGGAGCAACAATGCACTATTGGGAACTAGCTGAACACATCAGTGACAACAAGGATATGTGCTGCTACCAATCAGCAGCTAGTTCTCAGTAGTGCATTGTTCCTACTGAGTCTACCTAGGTATGCTAAGATAAGGAAACAAATTAGATAATACAAATAAAAATGAAATGTACTTAGACTGCATTTTCTATCTGTTTCATAAAAGTTTTATTTTGGCTTTACTGCCCCTTTTTAGAGGAAAGGAAATGTTTTGTAGATGGTAATGGCGGGGAAGCAAAAACTAACTCTCACTATATTACTGGAAACAGGAAAATCACAAAAAACACAATATAATAATAACAGTGTTTATTATGAACTTATTGCAATAACAAAAATCAGCAATCAGCTTATAAATGTATTAAAACCTAATAATAATAACAATAATCAGTTTACAAGGCGTGTCTAAAGTTATGTCAATTATATTAATTAATTTAGCAAGTGTTTTGGCAAAATGAGAGTGTTTCTCATAACAAGCAAATATTCTCATAACTAACTTCAGGTAAATGCCTATCACTATCATTCACTGGAAATGTTCACCCCCCCCCCTCTTTATAGATAAGTTTTAAAGGCATATGTGAGATATATATATATATATATATATATATATATATATATATATATATATATATATATATATACACACATACTGTGTATAGTATATATATATATATATATATATATATATATATATATATATACACATATACTATATATGTATGCATACTGTATACAGTAGGTGTTCTCTAAAAGTTTTAATATGAACTGCAAATACATTAACTGTTTAATTAATTATTTGTGCATGGAATCATAAACATTGTCCAATCCCTTACAGTAGATTATATAAATGTTTGGCACTTTTACTCTCCAAGTATAATGGTAGTTTCTATGAGTAATATTAAAGGGCCATTATAGTGCAAACATTACATAATCTAATTAATTAGTGCATGCATTTTAGCACTAACAACCCTTCAAATCTATGTGTTTCACCACCACATAGGAGTTAAACACGTTGTTAAAGTACCTCTCAGGAGCTACAAAGAATTGAATGATTATTGGCAATCACGCAGTTGGGTCGGTAGTGCTCTCATCAGTTAGAACATGTAATTTTTGTACAGAATATAGAATAAAAGGTCCATAGAGTGTAATGGGATAGGAAATCTAAAGTGATTTGAATGAAACCCATGAGACACATCACCTGTATCTCTGGAACAAATTATTCACAATCACAGTGGCAGAATTCCAAGGCTGAAATTCTAAGAAATGAATTATGATTATACCTGTATTCTATGGAATGACAAAAGTGTATGATACAATCAAATGCCTGTTGATTACAAGAGAGAAAAAAACTAGTACCCTGAGACATATCATATAAACCCTTGGCATATGAGCTACTCAAGTAGAGTAGCAGGGTCTGTGCGTGGGATTAAGTGAGATTATAGTTGTGTTCTGTAGAATGACAAGGGTGAATGGTAGTAAAGAATGCCTACAACATGTAATGAGAAGAACAGCAAGGTTATTTGCAGCCAAAACCCTAAAAAAAATATCAGACAGATCTCTGGCACATATTACAGCGACAAACTCTAGGAGTAGATTAAGTGGGATTATAGCTGTGTTCTACGGAATGGCAACTGAATAACAGAATGGCATACCCATATTATTTAATTTTGGGAGGCAGGGGGTTGCAGACAAAACTCTGAGACAAATCACATAATTATTGGGCACAGATACTCACTGTATAGTGTTAGATTTTATAAGTGATATGATGTAGGATTATTGCTGTGTTCTGCAGAATGACAAGGGTGAATGGAATGCTATGGAGTTTAATAAAAAAGAACATACAAAGTGATTCACAGACAGAACCTGACACATATTACATAAATCTTCCTTGTTAAAGTGGCAGATTCTAATAGTGAGATTAAGTGGTATTATAGTTTGCTACAGAATGAAAAGGGCAAATGACATAATAGAATGCCCGTAGAATTGAATGAAATGGAAAACTTGCAGACAAAACCAAAAACCAAAGGAAATGTCATGAATATATTTGGCACAGGTTCCAAGTATAGTGACAAGTTCTAAGAGTGAGATCAAGGGGAATTATGGTTGTAATCTATACAATGACAAGGTTTAATATCTCTTCATAACCTTTAAGGAACCAAAAACTCATACCATACATTTCTGTAATGTGAGCACCATTTAAACATATATATATTCAGTGTTCTCAACAGAAATTTTTGCCAGTCGGTTGGCATTATGAAGTAGCTGGGTGGGGGTAGTGTAATATTTTCTAATATTATATAATTTTCTCCTATCCAAAGCACACATTTATTGCATATTTTAACATAAATGCATTTAATGATAATTTGTGAAATAAAAATTAAACATTTTTTAAAATAAGCTCATTTTAGCTTAATATCGGCTAACATTTTAGTTGGGTGGTCAGTAAAATCAGCTAGGTGGTGCACCCACTAAAAAGGTCCTGGGGGAGGAAATTGTATATACACTATATAGCTGGATCAACTTTCACCATCCACACCCATATTTCATTGTAGTCCACTTACCAGGGTGCAGGAACAGTAAATCATAATACAATAGTCGAGAGATCCACACTTACTGGATTTGTAGAAAAATATTAGCAATTTATTGTGAAAACAGTGCTGTTTCAGACTGTCATGTGTGACGTTACCCACAATTCCAAGGGCATTGTTTACCACCTGACACAGACATAATTTGCTGGTTAGCAGGATGTCCAAGAGCTCATAATCTAAACCTCCCAAAAACAGTTACCCCAGGCAGAGTCTTTCTGCAATTATCTATAAACACACCCATGTGTGCATATAGACGTTATACAAACAAACCTTTCAAGTGTCCTTTTTTTTCTAGAGACCATCTCCATTTATAGGAATTTCTGTATATTTTAAAGTTCCCATTGTTTCTTACAAGTCCAACTTTACTTGTGTATATTAAACTATTTGTTAATTTGAGTGTGCTGTAACTTTGCGCGTGCTGTATGAATATTAAACATTTATTGCAAGAACCAGCTGTGTCCTATGTTCTGCAACTATTTCTGCAACTCAGTTGATAAAAAAAAAAATCCCACCCCTACTGAAATAAAAGCACTGGGGTTGGATAGGGTTACCTCCATGCCGTCTGACTCCTAAAATATGTCACACATCTGTAGTCATGAAAAGTCTTCAACATCTACAAATTGTCTTCATAGTCACTTTAATATTATAGGTATAATATTAAGTTGGACAAAAATATCCTCAATACTTATATAAAAATACAGAATATGGAAACATTTATTCAGTGTCTCAGATCCAGGAGTAAACATCACCAGGGGGTGACATGGATTATGTTGGCACATACTAGTGCGTCAAGGTTTATAGGTTCATTGTTTCACATTTTCCACATACTTTGGGGCCTTAGGAAAGGTCAGTGTTGGAAATTACACCAGGGTCCCTGAAGGTCGGTATATGGAACATGCTACAGCTTGGTGACTAAGATTTAGATATATATGATTTCATTTCTTCATTAACTGAAAATTAATACGGAAGTATCATAGAGAAATTTGTTTAATGTTGATTTGGATCTTAAAGGAACATGCAAGTCAAAATTCATCTTTTATGTTTCAGACCGTGCATGCAATTTTAAGGAGATTTTTGGTTTACTTCTATTATCAAAGTAATTTAGTTGTTTTGGCTTCCTTTGTTAGTACAACAATGCATTACGGGGAGCTAGATGATGATTGGTGACTACACACATATGACTTTTGGCAATCATTTACCGTATGTGTTCAGCTAAGTCCCAGTAGTGCATTGCTGCTCTTGAGCTGACTTTAACTATGTGTTTAATCAATTTGCAGGGGTTTAAACAGTTATATACAAGCAATAGTGCAATAATAAAATTCTCTAACAGATTATAGCATTTTCTTTTGGCACATGTATGTCCATTAATGCAATTTCCTGCAAGATATGTGTTGCACATCCCTTGAATAAGAGGGGTGGGGGGGGGGGTTTCACTTAAGAGAATACATTATTTTAGCAATTTAGAGGGATACATTTTAACTTAAAGGGACAGTCTACACCAGAATTTTTATTGTTTAAAAATATAGATAATCCCTTAATTACCCATTCCCCAGTTTTGCATAACCAACAGTTATTATAATATATGTTTTACCTCTGTGATTACCTTGTATCTAAGCCTCTGCAGACTGCCCCCTTATCTCAGTGATTTGACAGACATGCAGTTTGGCCAATCAGTGCAGACTCCTAAATAACTCCACGGGAGTTAGCACAATGTTATCTATATGACACACATGGACTAGTACTGTCTAACTGTGAAAAACTTTCAAAATGCTCTGAACTAAGAGGCGGTTTTCAACGGTTTAGAAATCAGTTTGATCTTAAGATGGCGGGGGCAATTGTGGGGTGGGGGAGGGAAGGGAGCTGTTTGGGAGGGATCAGGGGGTGTGATGTGTCAGGTGGGAGGCTGATCTCTACACTAAAGCTAAAATTAACCCTGCAAGCTCTCTACAAACTACCTAATTAACCCCTTCACTGCTAGCCATAATACACATGTGATGCGCAGCAGCATTAAGCGGTCTTATAATTACCAAAAAGCAATGCCAAAGCCATATATGTCTGCTATTTCTGAACAAAGGGGATCCCAGAGAAGCATTTACAACCATTTGTGCCATAATTGCACAAGCTGTTTGTAAATAATTTCAGTGAGAAACCTAAAATTGTGAAAAAAATTAACGTTTTTTTTTTTTATTTGATCGCATTTATCAGTGAAATGGTGGCATTGAATATACCAAAATGGGCCTAGATCAATACTTGGGGTTGTCTACTACACTACACTAAAGATAAAATTAACCCTAGAAGCTCCCTACATGCTCCCTAATTAACCCCTTCACTGCTGGGCATAATACACGTGTGATGCGCAGTGGCATTTAGCGGCCTTCTATTTACCAAAACGCAAAGCCATATATGTCTGCTATTTATGAACAAAGGGGATCCCAGAGAAGCATTTACAACCATTTATTCCATAATTGCACAAGTTGTTTGTAAATAATTTCAGTGAGAAACCTAAAGTTTGTGAAAAAATTTGTGAAAAAGTGAAAAAAAATTTTATTTGATCGCATTTGGCAGTGAAATGGTGGCATGAAATATACCAAAATGGGCCTAGATCAATACTTTGGGATGTCTTCTAAAAAAAATATATACATGTCAAGGGATATTCAGGGATTCCTGAAAGATATCAGTGTTTGGAAATAGCAAAGTGCTACTTGTATTTATGGCACTATAACTTGCAAAAAAAGCAAAGAACATGTAAACATAGGGTATTTCTAAACTCAGGACAAAATTTAGAAACTATTTAGCATGGGTGTTTTTTGGTGGTTGTAGATGTGTAACAGATTTTGGGGGTCAAAGTTAAAAAAAGTGGGGGGGTTTTCAATTTTGTCATCATATTTTATATTTTTTATAGTAAATTATATGATATAATGAAAATAATGGTATCTTTAGAAAGTCCATTTAATGGCGAGAAAAACGGTATATAATATGTGTGGGTACAGTAAATGAGTAAGAGGAAAATTACAGCTAAACACAAACACAGCAAAAATGTAAAAATAGCATTGGTCCCAAACGGACAGAAAATGGAAAAGTGCTGTGGTCATTAAGGGGTTAATATTGACATTCCTCTCCCTTTAATCCTATGGGCTATTTAAAGTAAAGTGTTGTAAATACTGATTACTTAAAGGGACAGTAAACCTAAAAAATAATGTTATATAATTCTGCACATAGTGCAGAATTATATAACATTATTTTAGTGCTATCGTTATAAACCCTTTTTTCCCTTTTAATTTTTTATAAATATGTCCGTTTTACAGACCCGCTCTCTGTACTCTGCTGAGCGGGTCTGTTTTTTTTACTCAGCGCATCGGGCCAGCTGTTTAGTCACAGCCCGGCCCGACCGCGCCATAACACTAAGTGCAGCTCGCTCCTGCTGTCAGACAGAGCAGGAGCGAGCTGCACTTAGTGTTATGGCGCGGTCGGGCCGGGCTGTGACTATACAGCTGGCCCGATGCGCTGTGTGAAACAAACAGACCCGCTCAGCAGAGTACAGAGAGCGGGTCTGTAAAACGGACATATTTATTAAAAATTAATAGGGAAAAAAGGGTTTATAACGATAGCACTAAAATAATGTTATATAATTCTGCACTATGTGCATAATTATATAACATTATTTTTTAGGTTTACTGACACTTTAATATTTAATCTTCTACTATAAGTAGGCTGAACATATTGCCGCTTTAAAAAGGGACACATATGAAAAATACATATGGGTTCTTATACAAAACATTTATTTTAAAAGACCTGAAAAGAGCCCTGACATATGTGTTTTTCATATGTGTCCCTATGTAAAGCGGCAATATGGTCACCCTAACTATAAGACATGTCAATTTTAGTTTTGTTCCTACTTACTTCAATTTTTCAGTTTGCTTAGAAACGGGCTTAGGTTCTCTGCAATTATCAACAATGTCCTTATTCTTCTACACAGGTCTTAAACGGCCATTATACACTCATTTTTTCTTTGCATAAATGTTTTGTAGATGATCTATTTATAAAGCTCATAAAGTTTGTTTTTTTTAAAAAAATGTATAATTTTGCTTATTTTTAAAGAACATTGCTCTGATTTTCAGACTCCTAACCAAGCCCCAAAGTTTTATTTGAATACCGACAGATACCTTCTCCAGCTTGCTCCTGTTTGTGTAAAGGGTCTTTTCATATGCAAAAGAAGGGGGAGGGGGGAGTGTCTTATTTCCCACTTGCAGTGGGCTTTCCAGCTACCTTTTCAACAGAGCTAAACTGAAAGCTTCTAAGTACGTTTTAAAACCATTTTATACTGGATTTTTATATCGGTATCTGTGCATCTTATTCTTTATAGTAGTGTCTATTACATGCAGTTATATGAAAATGAGAGTATACTGTCCCTTTAAGTGTCAGAAGTTATTTTATTTTTTTAAAACGAGGAGTGGTTGAAGTGTGAATGGTCTGTGCTACAAGATAAATGTAGATCTCATACATATTTAACATTTGGATAGAAGTTTAATGACATTTAAATTCTTCAGTTTACCATAACTATGAAATCACCAAACGAGTGAATCTAGTGAAAATTAAAGGGACATAATACTCATATGCTAAATCACTTGAAACTGATGCAGTATAACTGTAAAGAGCTGACAGGAAAATATCACCTGAGCATCTCTATGTAAAAAAGGAAGATATTTTACCTCACAATCTCCTCAGCTCTCCAGAGTAAGTTCTGTATAAAAAGTTATACTCAGCTGCTGCTCAGCTGCAGGTAAAAAAAAAATGAAGAAATGAACAGCAGCCAATCAGCATCAGCAGTGCGGAGGTCATGAACTCTTTTACTGTGATCTCATGAGATTTCACTTAAAGGGACATTATACACTCATTTTTTCTTTGCATAAATGTTTTGTAGATGATCTATTTATATAGCCCATAAAGTTTTTTTGTTTTTTTTAAATGTATAGTTTTGCTTATTTTTAAATAACATTGCTCTGATTTTCAGACTCCTAACCAAGCCCAAAGTTTTATGTGAATACCGTTAGCTACCTTCTCCAGCTTTCTCCTGTTTGTGTAAAGGGTCTTTTCATATGCAAAAGAAGGGGGAGGGTCTTATTTCCCACTTGCAGTGGGCTTTCCAGCTACCTTTTCAACAGAGCTAAACTAAGAACTTCTAAGTAAGTTTTTAAACAGTTTTATACTTGATTTTTATATCAGTATCTGTACATCTTATTCTTTATAGTAGTGCCTATTACATGCAGTTATATAAAAATGAGTGTATACTGTCCCTTTAACTCTCATGAGAGTTTATAGAAAACTTCCTTACAATGAATAGGGAAATAAGATGAGTGTGCACGAAAGCTCACTCCCTTAGCTGTCCCGGGACAGACATACTGATTTGCTGCTTAGAAGTCCTTTACAATGGGATATGGCTACTGAGGAATTTTTGAGGTAAAATATCTTTCTTTTTTACATAGAGATGTTCAGGTGTCATTTTCTAGTCAGCTTTTTACAGCTATGCTGCATCACTTTCAAGTGTTTAAACATTTAGGTATTATGGCCCTTTAATATTTAATAAATCTGCAGGAGGGCTACATAGTAAACAGAAAATAGCACAAGCTAAGCTTTGCTACCACAGAAAGTTATAACTCACTGTAGAGGGGTAGAATGAGCTTTCACACAAACTAAAATGCTAAGCAGTGGTGGGTGCAATTTAGCTTTTGAAAAACAGTTGCAGCAAACAAGAAGTCAATATGTTATTCTATAGCAAGACAATAGAAATGTCTTGTAATTACAAGGTGCTTACTGTCCCTTTAAGTAAAACGTGACTGATAGAATATATAATTTGGTGATGCCAGTGACTCATCAATCATATATATGGTATGAAACTTGTCAATATTTATGTATGGGCTGCCAGCATCCTACTTCTGGTTTTTAGACCCTAAGGCACCGAATACATAGTTCCTCATATCCACCTCCTCCCTCCTAGGAAGTTGTGGAAAGGCAGCCTCTGGGCAGATCATGAGTACAGATATCTGTTCTGGAAGTACCGTGCTAGCACATGTAGTAAATAACACTTTATATCTACTCCAAATGCTTCATACAACCTCTCACTGTCACTACTTGTCATATAAGCCTTTCCTCTCAGGGTATTGTCTCCGTCAGCTTCACAAATATTCCCCATTTAGGTAGAAAATCTAAACAGATCCATATAAGGTCTTTCACTGGATTCTAGAAAGTTCTTGATTAACTAACTTGAACTATGTAAGTTACACCTCATATTTTTAGTTTTTTATCTATTAAGACTTTGTATTTTGTACTTTGTATATTGGATTGTAGTTTGGATTGTGAATTATAAAGGACAATTATACCTTGTACAATCATAAGCTTAAACACAATGCTATGCCCAAAGTACAAAATACAAAGTCTACAAAGTATGGCTGCATTTTTTTCCTATGCAAAATGAGTCTTGCAGGGTAAGTAGGTGGGCTAGATAGGGGAGTTTCTCATAACTTGCATTGTATTCTCTAAGCATTTTATGTCCGTAGATTTCACTAACTGCATACTGGCAAGGTTATCTCAATATTCACACTACATTTAACTGATAGGGAAAGTAATGTTGGGTACTCCCATGTAAAGGGACATACCATGTTGATACTAGCATATAAAAAATGCTTTGTTTTATAACTCAGTTTGTATATAGTGGTACATACCCAGCATACTATCCACTTCCATTTCAAATTTACCCCTGAACCAATATCTTTAACCAGATTTTTCTAATTTCTAATAAAAAATACAAGGAAGAGGCTTTTCATGCATTTTTTAGGGGGTTTGCAAAATATTCTGCCAATTTACATCTATTATCAATTGTGCTTTGTTCTCTTAGTATCATTGTTGATGAGTAAACCTAGACAGGCTCATAGCTCAGGAGCGGGCACATCTCATTAGCGCTCTATGGCAGCAGTGTTTGCAACAATGTTGCAGCAAGGTTATATATTGTTACATACAGTGCTAAAGATGTGTAGCGTGCAAGCTCCTGTTCTCTTATGAGCCTACCTAGGTTTACTCTTCAACAAAGCATACCAAGAAAATGAAGCACTTTCGACAATAGAAAGAAATGTAAAGTTTTTTTATTTTATTTGGGCTTTACTGTGCCGCTAATATCAACTATTGAGGTGTTCAAATAACACATAGTTTTAAATAATTTTAGAATGAACAGTTTTTAATGTCCAAAAAACTAATTGTAATAATAATGTCACTATTAAGATCATATTTAATTTTTTTTTTTTTTATTGTGTTCAAGTTTTAAATGTGTGCTTTGGCTATACACGTTTTCTATGTGTGCTTTGGGTATATTTTATATTTGTCTAAAGCAGGAAAATGACGTTTATTAATAGGTGTGTGCATTCAGATCCTTCGTTAGGGTTTGAATGCGGAAGAAAGCAGCCACTCGTGGCATTCAGTTCTTTCTTCTTGTGAAAGCGCAACATACTAAGAGCCGAATACCATGATTGGCCGCCTCCTTCCGCATTTGGATCCTAACAAAGGATACCTATTTAGATACCTATTTATTAATATGTGAACTAACCAAATGCCTATACTTTAAAATAGAAAAATATATATATCACGGGAACAGCCAAGATGTACATTTTGGAGGAGGCGATAATTTTTTTTTTTAGAGTTGAAGTAAAAGTATAAAAATTATGTGAAAATCTGTCTTTGTTTTGTGATGGATTAGAATGCTGCTAACCAGTTGTTTTCATGAAAAGTATGTTTACACAGGGCAAAGCCATTAAAGATCACTCAGTACCCAGGATTTCCAATGGATTGGAATATCACTGAAATGGAAAACCCTGAAACATACCATGTTTAACACAACTCTTTTAATGGATTTAAATATTCCGTATGGATCTCGAATTAGAAGGTAAGAGGTTCAGGAGTCATCACATATTCACAATAAGGGTGTTTGATTCATGGGACAAACTTCCATCAGAGGTGGTAAGAACCAATTTTGTAAGGGAATTTAAGAATGGTTATAAATGTGTAAGGCAATACTAAAATATGTCAGCAGTCTTGATGCACCTTTATGTTATCTGCAGTCAAAATCTCTGTTTCTATGAATAGCCCCTCTTGTGCATCACTTTCTCTTTTTACCCCTCACACTATCACTTCCCTCAGACCATCTTCATTAGCGTGGCCCCTTGTTATTTCTTGCTTGCTCTCCTTCCTGTTTGCCACTTTCCCTGCCTGCTCTCACTCCCTCCTTCTTTTGCCTGCTCACCATCTTTGCTCACCTTTTATCCTACTTGTTCACCCACCCCCTCTTTTCTTCTTTTTTTCTCTCTTATTTCCTTGCTTGCTCTCTCTGCCTTCTTGCCAATTTCCAGCTCTCATTACTTCTCCTACCTCCAGTATTCCCTTTCTTTTTACTTCTCTTTTCCTCTCCTATTTGCTCTCTCTTTTTAGCTTGCAATCTCAGCTAACCCACCAGTATTCCCATTCTACTTACTCAGTGTAGTTGCTTGCCTGAGCATCACCCTGCTTGCCCTCCCCTCCCTCTCCCTGCTTGCCCCCTCCCTCTCCCTGCTTGCCAGCTCACCACACCACTTTCTACTTACTTCTTTGTTTCTCTCAGCTTGCCCTCTCTGATTCTCCCCAATTGCTTAATTTCCCTGATCACTTCTCCACCTCTCCTTGCTTTCTCTCCCCCTTTTTTCCCTCTTTCCTGTAACTTTAGCTGGTCTGTGAGGTTGAGGTAAGAATGAGTCTTTTTCTGGAGAGGCCCCTGTGACTTCACACAGTAATTGAAACCATAGGGTTGGGGGAGGGGTGCCTTTGCTCCAAAAATCAAAGACTGGGGAGGAACTTGAGTGGGCTGCAGCCATAGTGATTCACTGCTTATATAGGTGGGGGATACACCTGTCTGTCTGTGTCTCAAATCTCCTGGCTCACACACTGATAGCT
Organism: Bombina bombina; assembly: GCF_027579735.1. Taxonomy (NCBI): domain Eukaryota; kingdom Metazoa; phylum Chordata; class Amphibia; order Anura; family Bombinatoridae; genus Bombina; species Bombina bombina. The sequence goes on from NC_069499.1 coordinate 1,189,941,297, forward strand.
GCAGACACCATCCACTGAAATCTTTTTTAAATTCCCTGTTCACGTGAACAAGATAATTCCAGATATAAATGGTTACTTGCATCTTTTAATAAAACTTTTTTTTTCCAAACTTGCAAGTTCATCGCTTATTTTTATTTCAAATTTCTCAAAAGCATTCTTTATTCTTATATAAAAAAACTATGTACACGTTCTTTACATTAATTTGATCATTTGGATAATTTATACTATATATATATATATATATATATATATATATATATATATATATATATATATATATATATATATATATATATATATATATATATATATAAAACATAAATTATGTAAGAACTTACCTGATAAATTCATTTCTTTCATATTAGCAAGAGTCCATGAGCTAGTGACGTATGGGATATACATTCCTACTAGGAGGGGCAAAGTTTCCCAAACCTCAAAATGCCTACAAATACACCCCTCACCACACCCACAAATCAGTTTAACGAATAGCCAAGAAGTGGGGTGATAAGAAAAAAGTGCGAAGCATAAATATAAGGAATTGGAATAATTGTGCTTTATAGAAAAAAATCATAACCACCACAAAAAAGGGTGGACCTCATGGACTCTTGCTAATATGAAAGAAATTAATTTATCAGGTAAGTTCTTACATAAATTATGTTTTCTTTCATGTAATTAGCAAGAGTCCATGAGCTAGTGACGTATGGGATAATGACTACCCAAGATGTGGATCTTCCACGCAAGAGTCACTAGAGAGGGAGGGATAAAATAAAGACAGCCAATTCCGCTGAAAAAAATCCACACCCAAATAAATAAAGTTTAAATCTTATAAAGAAAAAAACTGAAAATATAAGCAGAAGATTCAAACTGAAACAGCTGCCTGAAGTACTTTTCTACCAAAAACAACTTCAGAAGAAGAAAACACATCAAAATGGTAGAATTTAGTAAAAGTATGCAAAGAAGACCAAGTTGCTGCTTTGCAAATCTGATCAACCGAAGCTTCATTCCTAAACGCCCAGGAAGTAGAAACTGACCTAGTAGAATGAGCTGTAATCCTTTGAGGCAGAGTTTTACCCGACTCGACATAAGCATGATGAATTAAAGATTTCAACCAAGATGCCAAAGAAATGGCAGAGGCCTTCTGACCTTTCCTAGAACCGGAAAAGATAACAAATAGACTAGAAGTCTTTCTGAAATTCTTAGTAGCTTCAACATAATATTTCAAAGCTCTAACTACATCCAAAGAATATGTGTGATAATATGTAGGCTCAATATATGTTAATGTTTTGATGAGTCCTAATTTTATATTCTCTTTTGGAAAAAAATGGATGTCGAAACTATTTAAGAAATAAATATGATCCTTTATTTGATTATGGTAAATTTACCCAATAGTAGTGATGCTAAAAGTACAGTTAAACAAAAATTATTACAATTCCTTCAAAGTTTAAAAAATGACACCGGTGTCTCTATGTATAAAAATGTACATAATATATAAAAAATAAATTAAATTAAAATAATAACGTTGAAATCTTATAATTTATATAGTTTTGGGTTTATCACAAGTTGTAATTTCTAACAGAATGTTTGTAGATACAATTTTATAGTGGATAAAACAATAGTTGCTGTATAGTTCATATAGGATACTTTGTTTCAAGTTCAGCTATGCAATTGAGATCTTATCTTAGGCAACTATATATCAAATGTAGAGGTATGTTGGTGCGATTTTTATCACACTATAATATAAGTATACAAATTAGTACCTTGAAGTGTATCTGTTTGATATCACTTTTATGAGATAATTGCGGTTAAATAAACGCCGCTATGCCAGTGTTTTGATTAAGTTTCAAGATCAAGCTGGTGGCAGTTCTATATGAGCTGCTGGCGGTTAAATAAATGCCGCTTTGGTTTCCTCTTATTAGGTGGGCTTATCTGTTTGCTGCGAGAAAATTCACTTTTATATAAGTGTTTGGGTAGTTGTCGTGGCCGCTCAGTTACCTTATCCTTTGTCGGTCAGTGACCGATCGCGCTCTTAAAGGTTTCTTGGTGGGATCTTCGTTGCGGTTAAGTGCTAACCGTTTGCTGATGTTTTTTAAGTATCTCCGGTTTTTCTATTCTGTGGCTTGTCTGTCGGTCAGTGACCGATCACGATGGTATGGTTGTTGGATAACCTCCTGATGTGGAATTTTTGCGTGCCTTTCCGGTCTGTTGTTCCCAGGTTTCTTAGATGTCGGTCAGTGACCGATCTGGGTGCTGAAATGTGGTTGTTGGGATAAGTTGAAAGTTTGTTTGGTTAAATATATGCCGCTCAGTGGGAACTTGAATATTTCAACTGGGTATAGCTGGTATTCACTTTGTCTTCTCAAATCCTGTGCAGGTGTGCTCTGGTATCAACATGTTTCGGCTGGACAGCCTTTTTCAAGATCTTGGATTTGAGAAGACAAAGTGAATACCAGCTATACCCAGTTGAAATATTCAAGTTCCCACTGAGCGGCATATATTTAACCGCAAAGATCACATTGATAACTAGAAATCCTTTTTCTACTTATCCTACAAACTTTCAACTTATCCCAACAACCACATTTCAGCACCCAGATCGGTCACTGACCGACATCTAAGAAACCTGGGAACAACAGACCGGAAAGGCACGCAAAAATTCCACATCAGGAGGTTATCCAACAACCATACCATCGTGATCGGTCACTGACCGACAGACAAGCCACAGAATAGAAAAACCGGAGATACTTAAAAAACATCAGCAAACGGTTAGCACTTAACCGCAACGAAGATCCCACCAAGAAACCCTTAAGAGCGAGATCGGTCACTGACCGACAAAGGATAAGGTAACTGAGCGGCCACAACAACTACCCAAACACTTATATAAAAGTGAATTTTCTCGCAGCAAACAGATAAGCCCACCTAATAAGAGGAAACCAAAGCGGCATTTATTTAACCGCCAGCAGCTCATATAGAACTGCCACCAGCTTGATCTTGAAACTTAATCAAAACACTGGCATAGCGGCGTTTATTTAACCGCAATTATCTCATAAAAGTGATATCAAACAGATACACTTCAAGGTACTAATTTGTATACTTATATTATAGTGTGATAAAAATCGCACCAACATACCTCTACATTTGATATATAGTTGCCTAAGATAAGATCTCAATTGCATAGCTGAACTTGAAACAAAGTATCCTATATGAACTATACAGCAACTATTGTTTTATCCACTATAAAATTGTATCTACAAACATTCTGTTAGAAATTACAACTTGTGATAAACCCAAAACTGTATAAATTTTAAGATTTCAACGTTATTATTTTAATTTAATTTATTTTTTATATATTATGTACATTTTTATACATAGAGACACCGGTGTCATTTTTTAAACTTTGAAGGAATTGTAATAATTTTTGTTTAACTGTACTTTCTTCTGTTAAGTGTGATCAGTCCACGGGTCATCATTACTTGTGGGATATTAACTGCTCCCCTACAGGAAGTGCAAGAGGATTCACCCAGCAGAGTTGCTATATAGCTCCTCCCCTCTACGTCACCCCCAGTCATTCTCTTGCACCCAACGACTAGATAGGATGTGTGAGAGGACTATGGTGGTATATTTAGTTTTTATATCTTCAATCAAAAGTTTGTTATTTTATAATAGCACCGGAGTGTGTTATTCCTTCTCTGGTAGAATTTGAAGAAGAATCTACCTGAGTTTTTCTATGATTTTAGCCGGAGTAGTTAAGATCATATTGCTGTTTCTCGGCCATCTGAGGAGAGGTAAACTTCAGATCAGGGGACAGCAGGCAGATTAATCTGCAAAGAGGTATGTAGCAGTTTATTATTTTCTGACATGGAATTGATGAGAAAATCCTGCCATACCGTTATAATGTAAACTCAGCCTTGAATGCAGTAGATGTAGCTGATATCAGGCTGTCATGTATGTATATTTTACACTTCAGTTTTCTGGGAAATGGTACTTCTCTGGCTTTTAAACTGTATACATAGACTTAACCTATTTTGCAGGGACTTGCAATAGGTTTTAAATGACAATTAATTATTGAGGTAAAATGTTTTTTTGCTGGCATGTAAAAACGTTTTTTTCTCTGAGGTACTGGGTGAAAAAATGTTTTGGGCACTTTTTTTCCACTTGGCAATAGTTTTGATTTAAATTAGAGCAGTTCACTGATCCCTCTCACTGTTATGTGTGTGGGGGAGGGGCCATTTTTGGCGCTTTTACTATGCATCAGAAAAACTCAGTCAGAGGTTCATTTTCTTCCTGCATGTTCCGGTTCATCTCTACAGAGTTCAGGGATCTCAAGAGTCTTTTTTGAGGGAAGTAATCATTACAGCAGAGCTGTGCTGATTGTATTGACTGTGATATAAAAAACGTTTATTTGTGTATTTTTTTCTGCTGCCTGGGTTAGTTATCATTTGCTGAGGGGAACAATCCTTTGCTAAAACTGTATATTCTGACAAAGATTGATGCTATAACTTAATTATTTTATCTGTTATAATATTTTTCTGTGCTTCTTAAAGGCACAGTTCGTTTTCATATTATTTGTAAATTACTTTGAAAAGTATTTCCAAGTTGCTGTTTATTTGCTAATGTGTTAAACATGTCTGATTCAGAGGAATATCTCTGTGCTATATGTGTTAATGCCAAAGTGGAGCCCAATAGAAATTTATGTACTAAATGTATTGATGCTACTTTAAAAAATAGTCAATCTGTACAAATTGAACATATTTCACCAAACAACGAGGGGAGAGTTATGCCGACTAACTCGCCTCACGTGTCAGTACCTGCATCTCCCGCTCAGGAGGTGCGTGATATTGTAGCGCCGAGTGCATCTGGGCGGCCATTACAAATCACATTACAAGATATGGCTACTGTTATGACTGAAGTTTTGGCTAAACTACCAGAACTAAGAGGTAAACGTGATCACTCTGGGATGAGAACAGAGTGCGCTGATAATGCAAGGGCCATGTCTGATACTGCGTCACAGTTTGCAGAACATGAAGACGGAGAGCTTCATTCTGTGGGTGACGGTTCTGATCCAAATAAACTGGACTCAGACATTTCAAATTTTAAATTTAAGCTTGAGAACCTCCGTGTGTTACTAGGGGAGGTATTAGCGGCTCTGAATGATTGTAACACAGTTGCAATCCCAGAAAAAATGTGTAGGTTGGATAAATATTTTGCGGTACCCGACGAGTACTGACGTTTTTCCTATACCTAAGAGACTTACTGACATTGTTACTAAGGAGTGGGATAGACCCGGTGTGCCTTTCTCACCCCCTCCTATATTCAGAAAAATGTTTCCAATAGACGCCGCCACACGGGACTTATGGCAAATGGTCCCTAAGGTGGAGGGAGCAGTTTCTACTTTAGCTAAGCGTACCACTATCCCAGTGGAGGATAGCTGTGCTTTTTCAGATCCAATGGATAAAAAATTAGAGGGTTACCTTAAGAAAATGTTTGTTCAACAAGGGTTTATATTGCAACCTCTTGCATGTATTGCGCCTGTCACGGCTGCAGCAGCATTTTGGTTTGAGTCTCTGGAAGAGACACTTCAATCATCCACACTAGATGACATCACACACAAACTTAAATTCCTTAAGTTAGCTAATTCATTTATTTCAGATGCCGTAGTACATTTAACTAAACTTGCGGCTAAAAATTCAGGATTCGCCATTCAGGCACGCAGAGCTCTGTGGCTAAAATCCTGGTCAGCTGATGTTACGTCTAAATCTAAATTGCTTAATATTCCTTTCAAAGGGCAGACCTTATTCGGGCCCGGCTTGAAAGAGATTATTGATGACATTACAGGAGGTAAAGGTCATGCCCTGCCTCAGGACAAGGCCAAAGCCAAGGCTAGACAGTCCAATTTTCGTTCCTTTCGTAATTTCAAAGCAGGAGCAGCATCAACTTCCTCTGCACCAAAACAGGAAGGAGCTGTTGCTCGCTACAGACAAGGCTGGAAACCTAACCAGTCCTGGAACAGGGGCAAACAGGCCAGAAAACCTGCTGCTGCCCCTAAGACAGCATGAATTGAGGGCCCCCGATCCGGGACCGGATCTAGTGGGGGGCAGACTTTCCCTCTTCGCCCAGGCTTGGGCAAGAGATGTTCAGGATCCCTGGGCGTTAGAGATCATATCTCAGGGATACCTTCTGGACTTCAAATCCTCTCCCCCAAGAGGGAGATTTCATCTGTCAAGGTTGTCAACAAACCTAACAAAGAAGGAAGCGTTTCTACGCTGCGTACAAGATCTTTTATTAATGGGAGTGATCCATCCAGTTCCGCGGTTGGAACAAGGACAAGGGTTTTACTCAAATCTGTTTGTAGTTCCCAAAAAAGAGGGAACCTTCAGGCCAATCTTGGATTTAAAGATCCTAAACAAATTCCTAAGAGTTCCATCGTTCAAGATGGAAACTATTCGAACAATTTTGCCCATGATCCAAGAGGGTCAGTACTTGACCACAGTGGATTTAAAGGATGCTTACCTTCACATACCGATTCACAGAAGTCATTACCGGTATCTAAGGTTTGCCTTTTTAGACAGGCATTACCAGTTTGTAGCTCTTCCATTCGGACTGGCTACGGCTCCAAGAATCTTCACAAAGGTTCTGGGCACTCTTCTGGCGGTACTAAGACCGCGAGGAATTTCAGTAGCTCCGTACTTAGACGACATACTGATACAAGCTTCAAGCTTTCAAACTGCCAAATCTCATACAGAGATAGTACTGGCATTTCTAAGGTCGCATGGATGGAAAGTGAACGACGAGAAAAGTTCTCTCTTTCCACTCACAAGAGTTCCCTTCCTGGGGACTCTGATAGATTCTGTAGAAATGAAGATTTACCTGACAGAGGACAGGTTAACAAAACTTCAAAATGCATGCCGTGTCCTTCATTCCATTCAAGAGACCAGAAATTCTCTTCTATGGTGGCTTTATCGGCCACATCTGTCCAGGGGAATGCCATTCAGCAGGCCAGACTGGTCAATTGTAACAACAGACGCCAGCCTACTAGGTTGGGGCGCTGTCTGGAATTCTCTGAAGGCTCAGGGACTATGGAATCAGGAGGAGAGTCTTCTTCCAATAAACATTCTGGAATTGAGAGCAGTCCTCAATGCTCTTCTGGCTTGGCCCCAGTTAGCAACTCGGGGGTTCATCAGGTTCCAGTCGGACAACATCACGACTGTAGCTTATATCAACCATCAGGGAGGGACAAGAAGCTCCCTAGCAATGATGGAAGTATCGAAGATAATTCGCTGGGCAGAGTCTCACTCTTGCCACCTGTCTGCAATCCACATCCCGGGAGTGGAGAACTGGGAGGCGGATTTCTTAAGTCGTCAGACTTTTCATCCGGGGGAGTGGGAACTTCATCCAGAGGTCTTTGCCCAAATACTTCGACGTTGGGGCAAACCAGAGATAGATCTCATGGCGTCTCGACAGAACGCCAAGCTTCCGCGCTACGGGTCCAGATCCAGGGATCCGGGAGCGGTCCTGATAGATGCCTTGACAGCACCATGGACCTTCAGGATGGCTCATGTGTTTCCACCTTTCCCGATGCTTCCTCGATTGATTGCCAGAATCAAACAGGAGAAAGCATCAGTGATTCTAATAGCGCCTGCATGGCCACGCAGGACTTGGTATACAGATCTGGTGGACATGTCATTCTGTCCACCTTGGTCGTTACCTCTGAAACAGGACCTTCTGATTCAGGGTCCTTTCAAACATCAAAATCTAACTTCTCTGAAGCTGACTGCTTGGAAATTGAACGCTTGATCTTATCAAAGCGTGGTTTTTCTGAGTCAGTTATTGATACCTTAATACAGGCTAGGAAGCCTGTTACCAGAAAGATTTACCATAAAATATGGCGTAAATACCTATATTGGTGCGAATCCAAAGGTTACTCTTGGAGTAAGGTTAGGATTCCTAGGATATTGTCTTTTCTACAAGAAGGTTTAGAAAAGGGGTTATCCGCTAGTTCCTTAAAGGGACAGATCTCAGCTCTGTCCATTCTGTTACACAAGCGTCTGTCAGAAGTTCCAGACGTTCAGGCTTTTTGTCAGGCTTTGGCCAGGATTAAACCTGTGTTTAAAGCTGTGGCTCCACCATGGAGTTTAAACCTTGTTCTTAACGTTTTACAGGGTGTTCCGTTTGAACCCCTTCATTCCATTGATATAAAGTTGTTATCTTGGAAAGTTCTATTTTTAATGGCTATTTCCTCGGCTCGAAGAGTCTCTGAGTTATCAGCCTTACATTGTGATTCTCCTTATTTGATTTTTCACTCGGATAAGGTAGTTCTGCGTACTAAGCCTGGGTTCTTACCTAAGGTAGTCACTAACAGGAATATCAATCAGGAGATTGTTGTTCCATCCTTGTGCCCAAATCCTTCTTCGAGGAAGGAACGTCTTTTGCACAATCTGGATGTAGTTCGTGCCCTTAAATTTTATTTACAGGCAACTAAAGATTTTCGACAAACGTCTTCCCTGTTTGTCGTTTACTCTGGTCAGAGGAGAGGTCAAAAAGCTTCTGCTACCTCTCTCTCTTTTTGGCTTCGTAGCATAATTCGTTTAGCTTATGAGACTGCTGGACAGCAGCCTCCTGAAAGAATTACAGCTCATTCCACTAGAGCTGTGGCTTCCACTTGGGCCTTTAAGAATGAGGCCTCTGTTGAACAGATTTGCAAGGCTGCAACTTGGTCTTCGCTTCATACTTTTTCCAAATTTTACAAATTTGACACTTTTGCTTCCTCGGAGGCTATTTTTGGGAGAAAGGTTCTTCAGGCAGTGGTTCCTTCTGTATAAAGAGCCTGCCTATCCCTCCCGTCATCCGTGTACTTTTGCTTTGGTATTGGTATCCCACAAGTAATGATGACCCGTGGACTGATCACACTTAACAGAAGAAAACATAATTTATGCTTACCTGATAAATTCCTTTCTTCTGTAGTGTGATCAGTCCACGGCCCGCCCTGTTTTTTAAGGCAGGTAAATATTTTTTAAATTATACTCCAGTCACCACTACACCCTTGGCTTCTCCTTTCTCGTTGGTCCTTGGTCGAATGACTGGAGGTGACGTAGAGGGGAGGAGCTATATAGCAACTCTGCTGGGTGAATCCTCTTGCACTTCCTGTAGGGGAGCAGTTAATATCCCACAAGTAATGATGACCCGTGGACTGATCACACTACAGAAGAAAGGAATTTATCAGGTAAGCATAAATTATGTTTTTAGCATCACTACTACTGGGTAAATTTACCATAATCAAATAAAGGATCATATTTATTTCTTAAATAGTTTCGACATCCATTTTTTTCCAAAAGAGAATATAAAATTAGGACTCATCAAAACATTAACATATATTGAGCCCACATATTATCACACATATTTACAGTAAGACACATTGGGAATAGCAACTTGTTTTGCGCCACCTACTACAACTAACTATAACTCTTTAAACTTTGGGATAAAGTTTACTTCAGGTGTGCTAGATTCCCCACCAGCTAGACAGTCTAAACCTACCAAACATTCAGTACATCCAAAGAATGCAATGATTTCTCCTTAGAATTCTTAGGATTAGGACATAATGAAGGAACCACAATTTCTCTACTAATGTTGTTAGAATTCACAACCTTAGGTAAAAATTTAAAAGAAGTTCGCAACACCGCCTTATCCTGGTGAAAAATCAGAAAAGGAGACTCACAAGAAAGAGCAGATAATTCAGAAACTCTTCTGGCAGAAGAGATGGCCAAAAGGAACAAAACTTTCCAAGAAAGTAATTTAATGTCCAATGAATGCATAGGTTCAAACGGAGGAGCTTGAAGAGCCCCCAGAACCAAATTCAAACTCCAAGGAGGAGAAATTGACTTAATGACAGGTTTTATACGAACCAAAGCTTGTACAAAACAATGAATATCAGGAAGATTAGCAATCTTTCTGTGAAAAAGAACAGAAAGAGCAGAGATTTGTCCTTTCAATGAACTTGCAGACAAACCTTTATCCAAACCATCCTGAAGAAACTGTAAAATTCTCGGAATTCTAAAAGAATGCCAGGAAAAATGATGAGAAAGACACCAAGAAATATAAGTCTTCCAGACTCTATAATATATCTCCCTATATACGGATTTACGAGCCTGTAACATAGTATTAATCACAGACTCAGAGAAACCTCTTTGACTAAGAATCAAGCGTTCAATCTCCACACCTTTAAATTTAAGGATTTGAGATCCTGATGGAAAAAAGGACCTTGCGACAGAAGGTCTGGTCTTAACGGAAGAGTCCACGGTTGGCAAGAGGCCATCCGGACAAGATCCGCATACCAAAACCTGTGAGGCCATGCTGGAGCTACCAGCAGAACAAACGAGCATTCCTTCAGAATCTTGGAGATTACTCTTGGAAGAAGAACTAGAGGCGGAAAGATATAGACAGGATGATACTTCCAAGGAAGTGACAATGCATCCACTGCTTCCGCTTGAGGATCCCTGGATCTGGACAGATACCTGGGAAGTTTCTTGTTTAGATGAGAGGCCATCAGATCTATTTCTGGAAGTCCCCACATTTGAACAATCTGAAGAAATACCTCTGGGTGAAGAGACCATTCGCCCGGATGTAACGTTTGGCGACTGAGATAATCCGCTTCCCAATTGTCTATACCTGGGATATGAACCGCAGAAACTAGACAGGAGCTGGATTCCGCCCATACCAGAATTCGAGATACTTCTTTCATAGCCAGAGGACTGTGAGTCCCTCCTTGATGATTGATGTATGCCACAGTTGTGACATTGTCTGTCTGAAAACAAATGAACGATTCTCTCTTTAGAAGAGGCCATGACTGAAGAGCTCTGAAAATTGCACGGAGTTCCAAAATATTGATCGGTAATCTCACCTCCTGAGATTCCCAAACCCCTTGTGCTGTCAGAGACCCCCACACAGCTCCCCAACCTGTAAGACTTGCATCTGTTGAAATTACAGTCCAGGTCGGAAGAACAAAAGAAGCCCCCTGAACTAAACGATGGTGATCTGTCCACCACGTCAGAGAGTGTCGTACAATCGGTTTTAAAGATATTAATTGAGATATCTTTGTGTAATCCCTGCACCACTGGTTCAGCATACAGAGCTGAAGAGGTCGCATGTGAAAACGAGCAAAGGGGATCGCGTCCGATGCAGCAGTCATAAGACCTAGAATTTCCATGCATAAGGCTACCGAAGGGAATGATTGTGACTGAAGGTTTCGACAAGCTGATATCAATTTTAGACGTCTCTTGTCTGTCAAAGACAGAGTCATGGACACTGAATCTATCTGGAAACCTAAAAAGGTTACCCTTGTCTGAGGAATCAATGAACTTTTTGGTAAATTGATCCTCCAACCATGATCTTGAAGAAACAACACAAGTCGATTCGTATGAGATTCTGCTAAATGTGAAGACTGAGCAAGTACCAAGATATCGTCCAAATAAGGAAATACCACAATACCCTGTTCTCTGATTACAGACAGAAGGGCACTGAGAACCTTTGTAAAAATTCTTGGAGCTGTTGCTAGGCCAAACGGTAGAGCCACAAACTGGTAATGCTTGTCTAGGAAAGAGAATCTCAGAAACTGATAGTGATCTGGATGAATCGGAATATGCAGATATGCATCCTGTAAATCTATTGTAGACATATAATGCCCTTGCTGAACAAAAGGCAGGATAGTCCTTACAGTTACCATTTTGAATGTTGGTATCCTTACATAACGATTCAATATTTTTAGATCCAGAGCTGGTCTGAAGGAATTCTCCTTCTTTGGTACAATGAAGAGATTTGAATAAAACCCCAGCCCCTGTTCCAGAACTGGAACTGGCATAATTACTCCAGCCAACTCTAGATCTGAAACACAATTCAGAAATGCTTGAGCCTTCGCTGGGTTTACTGGGACACGGGAAAGAAAAAATCTCTTTGCAGGAGGCCTTATCTTGAAGCCAATTCTGTACCCTTCTGAAACAATGTTCTGAATCCAAAGATTGTGAACGGAATTGATCCAAATTTCTTTGAAAAAACGTAATCTGCCCCCTACCAGCTGAGCTGGAATGAGGGCCGCACCTTCATGTGGACTTAGGAGCTGGCTTTGGTTTTCTAAAAGGCTTGGATTTATTCCAGACTGGAGATGGTTTCCAAACTGATACCGCTCCTGAGGATGAAGGATCAGGCTTTTGTTCCTTGTTGTGACGAAAGGAACGAAAACGATTATTAGACCTAAATTTACCTTTAGATTTTTTATCCTGTGGTAAAAAAGTTCCTTTCCCTCCAGTAACAGTTGAGATAATAGAATCCAACTGAGAACCAAATAATTTATTACCCTGGAAAGAAAGGGAAAGCAGAGTAGACTTAGAAGACATATCAGCATTCCAAGTTTTAAGCCATAAAGCTCTTCTAGCTAAAATAGCTAGAGACATATACCTGACATCAACTCTAATGATATCAAAGATGGCATCACAAATAAAATTATTAGCATGTTGAAGAAGTTTAATAATGCTATGAGAATTATGATCTGTTACTTGTTGCGCTAAAGCTTCTAACCAAAAAGTTGAAGCTGCAGCAACATCCGCTAAAGAAGATTAGCAGGTCTAAGAAGATTACCTGAACACAAGTAAGCTTTTCTTAGAAAGGATTCAATTTTCCTATCTAAAGGATCCTTAAAGGAAGTACCATCTGCCGTAGGAATAGTAGTACGCTTAGCAAGAGTAGAGACAGCCCCATCAACCTTAGGGATTTTGTCCCAAAACTCTAATCTGTCAGATGGCACAGGATATAATTGCTTAAAACGTTTAGAAGGAGTAAATGAATTACCCAAATTATTCCATTCCCTGGAAATTACTTCAGAAATAGCATCAGGGACAGGAACAACTTCTGGAATAACTACAGGAGATTTAAAAACCTTATCTAAACGTTTAGATTTAGTATCAAGAGGACTAGAATCCTCTATTTCTAATGCAATTAGGACTTCTTTAAGTAAAGAACGAATAAATTCCATTTTAAATAAATATGAAGATTTATCAGCATCAACCTCTGAGACAGAATCCTCTGAACCAGAAGAACCATTATCAGAATCAGAATGATGATGTTCATTTAAAAATTCATCTGAAAAATGAGAAGTTTTAAAAGACTTTTTACGTTTACTAGAAGGAGGAATAACAGACATAGCCTTCTTAATGGATTTAGAAACAAAATCTCTTATGTTATCAGGAACACTCTGAGCATTAGATGTTGATGGAACAGCAACAGGTAATGTAACAGTACTAAAGGAAATATTATCTGCATTAACAAGTTTGTCATGACAATCAGTACAAACAACAGCTGGAGGAACAGATACCATAAGTTTACAGCAGATACACTTAGCTTTGGTAGATCCAGCACCAGGCAGCGATTTTCCAGAAGTATCTTCTGACTCAGTGTTAACGTGGGACATCTTGCAATATGTAATAGAAAAAACAACATATAAAGCAAAATTGATCAAATTCCTTAAATGACAGTTTGAGGAATGGGAAAAAATGCCAGTGAACAAGCTTCTAGCAACCAGAAGCAATAAATAATGAGACTTAAATAATGTGGAGACAATAGTGACGCCCATATTTTTTTAGCGCCAAAAAAGACGCCCACATTATTTGGCGCCTAAATGCTTTTGGCGCCAAAAATTACGCCACATCCGGAACGCCAACACTTTTGGCGCAACAAAACGTAAAAAATGACGCAACTTCCGGCGACACGTATGACGCCGGAAACAGAAAAAAAAATTTGCGCCAAAAAAGTCCGCGCCAAGAATGACGCAATAAAATGAAGCATTTTCAGCCCCCGCGAGCCTAACAGCCCACAGGGAAAAAAGTCGAATTTTAAGGTAAGAAAAAAATGATTTATTCATATGCATTATCCCAAATATGAAACTGACTGTCTGAAATAAGGAACGTTGAACATCCTGAGTCAAGGCAAATAAATGTTTGAATACATATATTTAGAACTTTATAAAAAAGTGCCCAACCATAGCTTAGAGTGTCACAGAAAATAATACTTACTTACCCCAGGACACTCATCTACAAGTTTTAGAAGGCCAAACCAGTACTGAAACGAAAATCAGTAGAGGTAATGGTATATATAAGAGTATATCGTCGATCTGAAAAGGGAGGTAAGAGATGAATCTCTACGACCGATAACAGAGAACCTATGAAATAGACCCCGTAGAAGGAGATCATTGAATTCAAATAGGCAATACTCTCCTCACATCCCTCTGACATTCACTGCACGCTGAGAGGAAAACCGGGCTCCAACCTGCTGCGGAGCGCATATCAACGTAGAATCTAGCACAAACTTACTTCACCACCTCCATAGGAGGCAAAGTTTGTAAAACTGATTTGTGGGTGTGGTGAGGGGTGTATTTATAGGCATTTTGAGGTTTGGGAAACTTTGCCCCTCCTGGTAGGAATGTATATCCCATACGTCACTAGCTCATGGACTCTTGCTAATTACATGAAAGAAATATATATATATATATATATATATATATATACACACACACACACACACGCACTTACAGGTTCTGAGCAGTCATTTGATCATTTGTTCTATTAGATACGTGACTGGGGAAAAATACACTTTACAGTTAAAGGATTATTTTGTTTGGATGAACAAACACTTTATAGTGATAGACCTGAAAAAAACATTGCACTACAAAATATACACACAAGCTGTTAGATGTCATTTTTGAATAACTGATCCTGCATAACTATGTGTTTATAGGTAAAGTGCCTCTCTGGAGTCACAAGCATTGCAGCTCCCAAGCATAAAGTGGCTGGATGTTTGAGAGGTTGTGTGACTGCTTCTCAGCAATCTGATATTTGTGGGGTTGTGAGACTGCTGCTCCTGATTTTTTCACTATCCGTGTTCTGCTTGGTAGCTGCACTGATAGCAACTGGCAAGTTGGCTTTTACCTATGTACCTATCTAGGCTCAGTAAAGCAAACATGACATGCTCTAATGAATTATTAGTATGTCCCTTTAAAGGGCCATAAAAGTGGAAAATGACAGGCTGTAGGAACATGTCATTTCAGAACAAGTGACCCTGTGCCTCTATGGGGCTAAAAAGTAGTCAAAGTATCACTTACTGCAGGTCCTGAGCAGAAACTGCTGCTGATGCAATCAGCAATACTAGTCATACAGCAGGGTCATAAATAGTTGGTTACCTCAACCTCATAGTTTGTTATTTGTAATTTTCTAAGTTTTCTAAAGTCTCTGTCTCACTTGTTCAGAAACATTTGTCTTTTTTAGAACAATAAAAGGATTTTTCAACCCCCCCCAACTCTTATATAATAATTTATAAACATAATTTTTCCTTTTAAAGTAACTTTACAAATGTCTTTCTGTTTTGTATGGGACTTTTCAAATCCTTAGACAGCAAAATTTGTAATTTGAGGTCACATGTAAAGCTGACCGTTCCACTCTCAGTATATGAATACGAGATACTGAAATAACTGGGTTAAATACAAAATAACTATGGCCTAGATTTGGAGTTTGGCGGTAGATGGGCTGTTAACGCTCCGCGGGCTTTTTTCTGGCCGCACCATAAAATTAACTCTGGTATCGAGAGTTCAAAAAAATGCTGCGTTAGGCTCCAAAAAAGGAGCGTAGAGCATTTTTACCGCAAATGCAACTCTCGATACCAGAGTTGCTTACGGACGCGGACAGCCTCAAAAACGTGCTCGTGCACGATTCTCCCATAGGAAACAATGGGGCTGTTTGAGCTGAAAAAAAACCTAACACCTGCAAAAAAGCAGCGTTCAGCTCCTAACGCAGCCCCATTGTTTCCTATGGGGAAACACTTCCTACGTCTGCACCTAACACTCTAACATGTACCCCGAGTCTAAACACCCCTACCCTTACACTTATTACCCCTAATCTGCCGCCCCCGCTATCGCTGACCCCTGCATTATATTATTAACCCCTAATCTTCCGCTCCGTAAACCGCCGCAACTTACATTATCCCTATGTACCCCTAATCTGCTGCCCCTAACACCGCCGACCCCTATATTATATTTATTAACCCCTAACCTGCCCCCCACAACGTCGCCGCCAGCTACTTACAATAATTAACCCCTAATCTGCCGAGCGGACCTGAGCGCTACTATAATAAAGTTATTAACCCCTAATCCGCCTCACTAACCCTATCATAAATAGTATTAACCCCTAATCTGCCCTCCCTAACATCGCCGACACCTAACTTCAATTATTAACCCCTAATCTGACGACCGGAGCTCATCGCTACTATAATAAACGGATTAACCCCTAAAGCTAAGTCTAACCCTAACACTAACACCCCCCTAACTTAAATATAATTTAAATCTAACGAAATTAATTAACTCTTATTAAATAAATTATTCCTATTTAAAGCTAAATACTTACCTGTAAAATACATCCTAATATAGCTACAATATAAATTATAATTATATTGTAGCTATTTTAGGATTAATATTTATTTTACAGGCAACTTGGTAATTATTTTAACCAGGTACAATAGCTATTAAATAGTTAAGAACTATTTAATAGTTACCTAGTTAAAATAATAACAAAATTACCTGTAAAATAAATCCTAACCTAAGTTATAATTAAACCTAACACTACCCTATCAATAAATTAATTAAATAAAATACCTACAATTACCTACAATTAACCTAACACTACACTATCAATAAATAAATTAAATACAATTGCTACAAATAACTACAATTACATAAACTAACTAAAGTACCAAAAATAAAAAAGAACTAAGTTACAAAAAATAAAAAAATATTTACAAACATAAGAAAAATATTACAACAATTTTAAACTAATTACACCTACTCTAAGCCCCCTAATAAAATAACAAAGACCCCCAAAATGCCCTACCCTATTCTAAATTAATAGAGTTAAAAGCTCTTTTACCTTACCAGCCCTGAACAGGGCCCTTTGCGGGGCATGCCCCAAGAAAATCAGCTCTTTTGCCTGTAAAAAAAAAAACATACAATACCCCCCCCCCCAACATTACAACCCACCACCCACATACCCCTAATCTAACCCAAACCCCCCTTAAATAAACCTAACACTAAGCCCCTGAAGATCTTCCTACCTTGTCTTCACCATCCAGGTATCACCGATCCGTCCTGGCATCCGGTGCTGAAGAGGTCCAGAAGAGGCTCCAAAGTCTTCCTCCTATCCGGCAAGAAGAGGACATCCGGACCGGCAAACATCTTCTTCAAGCGGCATCTTCGATCTTCTTCCATCCGGTGCGGAGCGGGTCCATGTTGAAGCATCCGACGCGGATCCATCCTCTTCTTCCGGCGTCTCCCGACGAATGACGGTTCCTTTAAGGGACGTCATCCAAGATGGCGTCCCTCGAATTCCGATTGGCTGATAGTATTCTATCAGCCAATCGGAATTAAGGTAGGAATATTCTGATTGGCTGATGGAATCAGCCAATCAGAATCAAGTTCAATCCTATTGGCTGATCCAATCAGCCAATCAGATTGAGCTCGCATTCTATTGGCTGATCGGAACAGCCAATAGAATGCGAGCTCAATCTGATTGGCTGATTGGATCAGCCAATCGGATTGAACTTGATTCTGATTGGCTGATTCCATCAGCCAATCAGAATATTCCTACCTTAATTCCGATTAGGGGTTAATAAGTGTAGGCAGGTGTCGGCGACGTTGAGGGGGGCAGATTAGGGGTTAATAAATATAATATAGGGGTCGGTGGTGTTAGGGGCAGCAGATTAGGGGTACATAAGGATAACGTAGGTGGCGGCGCTTTGCGGTCGGCAGATTAGGGGTTAATTATTGTAAGTAGCTGGCGGCGACGTTGAGGGGGGCAGGTTAGGGGTTAATAAATATAATACAGGGGTCGGCGGTGTTAGGGGCAGCAGATTAGGGGTACATAGGGATAACGTAGGTTGCGGTCGGCAGATTAGGGGTTAAAAAAATGTAATCGAGTTGCGGCGATGTGGGGGGACCTCGGTTTAGGGGTGCATAGGTAGTTTATGGGTGTTAGTGTACTTTAGGGTACAGTAGTTAAGAGCTTTATGAACCGGCGTTAGCCCAGAAAGCTCTTAACTCCTGCTATTTTCCTGCGGCTGGAGTTTTGTCGTTAGAGCTCTAACGCTCACTTCAGAAACGACTCTAAATACCGGCGTTAGGAAGATCCCATTGAAAAGATAGGATACGCAATTGACGTAAGGGGATCTGCGGTATGGAAAAGTCACGGCTGAAAAGTGAGCGTTAGACCCTTTAATCACTGACTCCAAATACCGGCGGTAGCCTAAAACCAGCGTTAGGAGCCTCTAACGCTGGTTTTCACGGCTAACGCCGAACTCTAAATCTAGGCCTATGTGACTGAGCACTAAATAAACACATTTGTTGGAACAAGAGACAGATGGGATTAGCACAACATGAATGACAGGCTGAGATATAGGGACCAGAGAGTGGCAAGGGCAGATTTAGGGACAATGGAATAGATTCATTAGGAACCACTAGAAGCTTTCAGTAGCCTCTCCATGCTCACCAGTTGCTCCGTTGTAATACTGTTAGTTTACTAAAGCTTACTATTTTCTCCATTATTTTGCTTAGTTTATCATAATAATGTCTGAAAATTGAGAAGCTAGAAACTGCAGCCTCACCAGTTCCTATGCTATTCTATGGAACATATTCACTTATATTGAACTTATTTGGTGAATAGAATAGCTTAGGCATCAGAACACATGGAGATGGCTGATAATGTTTTTCTAGAGGGGCTATTCTATACAGAACAGAGAAATGGAGACGCCTTTAAAGGGACATTCCAGCCAGAGTTGGAATCCACATGGATGCATTTCAGTTTTGAATAGAAGCATTTTTGTAGCATACATGTATTAGCAAAAATGCTGCTAATAAAAGCTATCTCTGTTTTAAAAGTGCATTTAAGTATGATCCATGCACCAGCATTTTAAACATAGCACTTGCTCAGAGAAAATTCTGAACTCCAGAATCCTTAAAAGTTTAAAAACAATGAGGATAATCCAAACATTGTACGCATTTCATGCTCAAAATAGCACTTAATCATAGATCTATGATTAAGCGTTATTTTGAGCACAAAACGCGTAAGCGTTTGGATTATCCTCATTGTTTTTAAACAAGGATTCTGGAGTGTGGTATTTTCCTTGCTACTGACTTACCAGCACCCCCGAACAGTGTTTGGAGTTTGTATTACCACTTGCCCAGAGAGTGTAAGATGCTTGTACCATCTGGTAATGACTCAGTTTGTTAATTGCTGACATCATACAAACCACACTAAAGCTCTGAGCAGCCGCAGTATTTAAAATGCTGGTGCCCTGAGAATATCTAGCTATGCTTCACAAGCAGAGAAAAATGCTAATACTAAAACAGTGATAACTTTCACTAGAAGCATTTTTGCCAACACATGCATATTGCAAATATGTTTCTATTCAAAGATGTAATTCAACTGTGTGTATTAAAATTTTGACTGTAATGTCCCTTTAAGGAAAGTTTGCATAAAATAATATATTTGGGAGAGGGGGCAGTAATTCTGGTAGTTTCACTGGCAGCATTTCCAATCTCTTCACTTGTTATGACTTCTATAGGGGAAGTGAATATCACATCAAATATAGAGGGTACTGAGGACAGAAATAGTGGACAATCAGTAAACAGAAAGAGATAAGGAACAATAAGTTTAAGGGCAGATGCAAGAGATAGTGTGCAGATAGATGCAGCTATTTACGGGGCAGATATAGGGAGCAGAGAGAAAACCATGTGTAACAGGTAGTGTAATCGAGAGCTTTAGTAACAAAGGCAGCTGGCAACTGAACCTAAGTATAAATCCTCTAGATTCCAGTAAAACCTCAGCAGTCTGTGGTAATGATGCTGTTCCCTTACAGTAATACTAAAGCATGCTGGGCACAATTCAAAAAAGATCTCTCTAGTCTCCCCACTACACCACTTCCTTCTCTGAAGGTGACTCATGTCTCTGTTCTTAGTGAATCAGCTGTACGAAGTAAGAAAACAAGCCAGGAAGCTGAAGAGGTTGGAGTGACCTCTTAATAATGATTCTCCAGTGATCTGTTCATTATTAATAAATATGGTCCATACCCTCATATAGGAGTAGGTGAGGGAAGAAGGGCACCGAATCTGGGAGCAGATGATTTACCCTAGATCCTGTCATTTATTAGGCTAGATTCACTATCAGCTTTTTCACCTCTCTGATTTATTCTGTGAAGCCCATTTACTAAATAATAGATATATCATGGAGTAAATGGTTGCATCGAATAGGAACTCATGGGGCTGAAGAGGGTGTTAGTAAATCTAGTGAGGTAAATGCACAAAGCCTTACCTTGCCCCCCCATATATAAAATGCCTCTGTTTCCATGTTTATAATAAGGCAGAATAGGCATGTGCCTACATGCACCCTCCATAGGGGGTAGTCTGTCTCTGCTTATTATAAATACCAGTCAGCTGGCGACCTTAATGAAGATGGCTGCCGGCAGTAAAATAACAGCACTGCGCATATACAGTGGCTACCTTTGTTAAGGTCCTGACAAGTATTACGCATGCGCAGCATTCCGGCTTCACGCGCATGCACAATGCTCGCTGCGGACATCTTAGTTAAGGACACCAGCACAGCGGGGAGCACTGGGGATGCTTCAAATTTTTGTGCCTACAGGCACCTGGTTTATAAATCCGGTTCTGTATATTTCTTTATGGTGCTCATTCTCTAAAAAGTAGAGAGGCATGTGAGCTCTATTGAATAATCCAGGAAGTAAGGATAGTTGATAGGGAACATTCACTAAAATATCTTGATATTTTCTTAGGTTATTCTATGGAGAGCATTCACTAAGCATGAAAAACTGACCTGCATTAAACTAATTGTACAGAATAGCAAGTACTAGATAGTGTTTGAGAAAAGTGAAAGAGCTTTATTAAGTCATCATTGAATTTTAGACATTGTTGTTACTTTGTTTGTCTCTAACTTTATGAGTTCCACCAGAGCCTGGTTATCTTGTCAAAGTGCAAGTTTAATGAAATTGTCACATTTCATCTATGCACTTGTATGATTTTGGTATTGGACACATTGGTTAAAGGGACATTGCACTCTAAAACTTTCTCCACTTTAATGTGTTCCTAATAGTCCATTTTACATGTTGGAGTGAATTTGTTTGCAAGCACCTTTATGAATAACAAACATATTATGGGGTAGATTTATCAAAGGCTCACAAGAGAACCTGCAGTCCGTATTTATGAAACGGCAGTTATCAGATCGCTGCTTCCCTAACCTCTTTGCCACCTTTTAGGTGCGTGATTGGCTGTGCATGGGCAGGGGGCAGTGTTGCACAAGAGTGAAAAATAGCCCCTTTCCGCCATAGCATGATAAATCGACCCTATCTGTAGAAAAGTTATGTAAACAAGAGACAATAGCACAAATTCATCTCCCAGTTTGTGGCAGGAGAGACAGAGATTTTGAAGCTGAAATAGCTGATTGTGCCAGCCATATTTAGCATTTCAATACCTAACTATGTTTAGCCATAGATAACATTAGCATGTCTGCTTTACTTGCAGGCTTAGCCCAATTTTATGGGCATGATGGTTTTGATGAGAAAAACCATCTATTCTAAATATAAAATGAATCACAAAAGGAATTATTTCCCATGAATTAATATTCTGCACTGTCCCTCAAAGTAGTGAAAGAGGCTAGACCCGAAAGTAAAGTGAATAGTAACTGTAGCAGTGAAAACAGCATACAATTGAAGACTCTTCAGCTGGAGACTGATACTAGCAGACTAAATATAATGTAGCAGTCTAGTTTGGCAAACATAATGTAAGGAACACAAGGCATTGCTAGGCTGGAGCATTCTGGCAAACAATATAGCTGGAACAAGAGGTCTTGTAAGACTGGAACAAACTATAGATTGATATGAGCACAGTTCTCTGTACAACAAAGGTCAGGTGAACAATTTCAAATTGTGGCTTGAGTTACATGTATAGAATGGAGGTAATTTATTTTATCTCTGAACTTGGTTGTAGTACTAAGACTGTTCAAGAGAAGTGCTTTAAAATTGTCAAATAGCTTGACAACATGTATCACAAAATACAGATAACTCACAATACTTCAGACTGGGATACATGAGGATTTTTTTTTTTAATGGTTTTATTTTAATGACAACCAATGCTTCAGACAAGTGATGTGAGAAAATCTTCCCCTTGGCTCCAGATTGTGATTGAGCTTAAAGGGACATTATACACTCATTTTTTCTTTGCATAAATGTTTTGTAGATAATCTATTTATATAGCCCATAAAGTTTTTTTTTTTTAATTAATGTATAGTTTTGCTTATTTTTAAATAACATTGCTCTGATTTTCAGACTCCTAACCAAGCCCCAAAGTTTTATGTAAATACGCTCGACTACCTAATCCAGCTTGCCCCTGTTTGCGTAAAGGGTCTTTTCATATGCAAAAGAAGGGGGAGGGGGGGAGTGTCTTATTTGCCACTTGCAGTGGGCTTTCCAGCTACCTTTTCAACAGAGCCAAAGTGACAGCTTCTAAGTAAGTTTTTAAACAGTTTTATACTGGATTTTTATATCAGTATCTGTGCATCTTATTCTTTATAGTAGTGTCTATTACATGCAGTTATATGAAAATGAGTGTATACTGTCCCTTTAAAGGGACAGTAGACATTGTGAGATTGTAACATTATATGTTTAACCCCTTAGGAACCACAGCATACCCTGTACATTGCTGGTTGTTAAGGTTTTTTCAGGCCATAATAGCACAGCTCTTGCCGCACTTTTATGACCTCCCTCCTGCAATCCCCATTGAAAGACCAGCGACGTACTGGGTACTTTGCTGGTCGTTAGGGGTTAATCATACCTCCCAATATTTGTGGCAAGGTATTTGGGATTCATGATGTTAAGGGAGATGTTGTTGTTCACTGGGTAGAGCCGTGGCAGAAGGGGAGGGGTCAGTGTGGATAGTTGGTGGGTTTGTGAGCATGTCTAATGGTCAGTGGGTGTGTCTTGCAATCTATGAGTGGGTGTAGGAGAAATTCTGCATATAGAGACATATAGGTTTCTCAGAGGAACAGCAGGACAGAGCTCAGAATTTGGGAATGTCCCTCTTATATAGGGACAGTTGGGAGGTAAAAAAAACAACAACAAAAAACTTATACAAACTATCGGCTAGATTACGAGTTTTGCGTTAGGGTAAAAAAGCAGCGTTAAGAGGTCCTAACGCTGCTTTTTTATGCCCGCTGGTATTACGAGTCTTGCAGGTTTAGGGGCACCGCACACTTCTTTGGCCTTACCGCAAAATGGCTTACGTAAACTTTGTAAAGTCTTTTTTCTATGGGACTTCCATAGCACCGGTATTACGAGTCTGTCCTGGGAGGCCAAAAAGTGAGCGGTACACCCTATACCTCCAAGATTTCAAACGCATTTTAAAGTCAGTAGTTAAGAGTTTTATGGTACAACGCTGTAGAATGCAAGCTCAATCCTATTGGCTGATTGGATCAGCCAATAGGATTGAAATTCAATCCTATTGGCTGATTGCATCAGCCAATAGGATTTTTTTCTACCTTAATTCCGATTGGCTGATAGAATTCTATCAGCCAATCGGAATCTAAGGGACGCCATCTTGGATGACGTCACTTAAAGGTACCTTCATTCAGCTTTAGTCATCGGAAGAAGAGGATGCTCCGCGTCGGATGTCTTGAAGATGGACCCGCTCCGCGCCGGATGGATGAAGATAGAAGATGCCGTCTAGATGAAGATTTCTGCCCGTCTGGAGGACCACTTCGCCCGGCTTGGATGAAGACTTCTCCCGGCTTCGTTGAGGACTTCGGCCCGGCTTGGATGAAGACGTCTCCCGGTAAGTCGATCTTCAGGGGGTTAGTGTTAGGTTTTTTTAAAGGTGTATTGGGTGGGTTTTATTTTTAGGTTAGGGACTTTGGGCTGCAATAGAGCTAACTGCCCTTTAAAAGGCAATGCTCATCCAAATGCCCTTTTCAGGGCAATGGGGAGCTTAGGTTTTTTAGCTAGTATTTTATTTGGGGGGTTGGTTGTGTGGGTGGTGGGTTTTACTGTTGGGGGGGTTGTTTGTATTTTTTTTTACAGGTAAAAGAGCTGATTACTTTGGGGCAATGCCCCGCAAAAGGCCCTTTTAAGGGCTATTGATAGTTTAGTTTAGGCTAGGTTTTTTTTTTATCTTGGGGGGGCTTTTTTATTTTAATAGGGCTATTAGATTAGGTGTAATTAGTTTAAATATCTGTAATATGTTTATTATTTTCTGTAATTTAATGGGGGGTTTGTACTTTAGCTAATTTAATTTAATTTAGGTAATTGTATTTAATTTAGTTGATTTATTTAATTATAGTGTAGTGTTAGGTGTTAGTGTAGGTTAGGTTTTATTTTACAGGTACTTTTGTATTTATTTTAGCTAGGTAGTTATTAAATAGTTAATAACTATTTAATAACTATTCTACCTAGTTAAAATAAATACAAACTTGCCTGTAAAATAAAAATAAACCCTAAGATAGCTACAATGTAACTATTAGTTATATTGTAGCTATCTTAGGGTTTATTTTACAGGTAAGTATTTAGTTTTAAATAGGAATAATTTAGTTAATGATAGTAATATTTATTTAGATTTATTTTAATTATATTTAAGTTAGTGGGTGTTAGGTTTAGGGGTTAATAACTTTAATATAGTGGCGGCGATGTTGGGGACGGCAGATTAGGGGTTAATAAATATAATGTAGTTGTCGGCGATGTTGGGGGCAGCAGATTAGGGGTTCATAAGTATAATGTAGTAGTCAACGATGTCGGGAGCAGCAGATTAGGGGTTCATAAGTATAATGTAGGTGGCGGCGGTGTCCGGAGCGGCAGATTAGGGGTTAATAATATAATGTAGGTGTCGGCGATGTCGGGGGCAGCAGATTAGGGGTTAATAAGTGTAAGATTAGGGGTGTTTAGACTCGGGGTTCATGTTAGGGTGTTAGGTGTAAACATAACTTTTATTTCCCCATAGGAATCAATGGGGGTGCGTTAGTGAGTTTTACGCTGCTTTATTGCAGGTGTTAGACTTTTTATCAGCCGGCTCTCCACGTTGATTCCTATGGGGAAATCGTGCACGAGCACGTTACACCAGCTCACCGCTGACTTAAGCAGCGCTGGTATTGGAGTGCGGCAATGAGCAAAATTTTGTTCAACGCTCACTTCTTGACTTTTAACGACGGGTTTCTGAAAACTCGTAATACCAGCGCTGTATGTAAGTGAGCGGTGAGACAAAACTGCTCGTTGGCACCGCATAGCCTCTAACGCAAAACTCGTAATCTAGCCATATATACTTTCATTGTTTATTCTGCTCCCTGTTCTGTAATTTAAGTGTGAAAATGAAGTTTCAGAATTATGAGAACCTATACTGCACATGGCAGGCTTCACAAGCCAAACTCCTCTACATATCTGTCACTAATTGGCCTCAGCAGAAATGATAAAATAAGAGCTGCACAACAAAGGAGAGTTTGCAAACAAAATGACAGTGGCAAGCTGTGTCTACTCCAGTAAGATGTCCGGATTGTCTCCTCCAAATAAGTGGTGGGTGGAAATTGACTACTGGAAAATAATTGCAGTAAATTAAAGGATAATTTATTTAACATATTTCAAACTTACCTAGTACTTTAGTGTATAGCAAGGCTGCAGAAAAAAAAATGAATTACAAGGCGTATACTGTCTTTTTAAATGTATTACTATTAAATATACCTCCAGCACAGTCTTGGGAACTGGCGTTTTGCCCACCATAAAGAGGACATTACCACACCCCTATTTTCCCTGAAACAAATGTCGGACTTTTAACTGGTGATGATCTCGAAATGTATTTAATGTGTATTGTGATATAGAAAATTTGTCATGTACTGGGGAGACAACAAACAGTTGTGTGGCTGGACATTTCTTTCTCCAATCTCTCTTTAGACAGAAAATTATGCTGATAATATAATATGTTTTATTACTTTTCCTTTTTTTGGACCAGATTACGAGTGGCGCTCTAACAGTTATGCTTGAGGTAAAAATGGGTTATTGAGGCTGTTTGTTCGCCTGTATCAGATGTAGTGCTTGTATTACAAGTTGAAAGTAATCGCGATCGCTTGAGTGCAATTAAACCTAACGTGCATCCGGATATTGCGACCTCGGGCGCGATCCGATATACAGCATAGTTTTTGGCGCAAGCGAGGTAACCCGCGCCGCCCGTAATTTCACCTCGCACATCGGGGTATTACATATACTGCGCCGTCAGATGCTAAAGTGGCGTAAGTAGGACAAACTGGCGTTGTTTTCCGAAAAGTGCGCAAATACACATTTTAGTCGTCGCAAGTAATATATATGTTGTTGAGCATGCATTTGTTAGGCCTTCAGAGAGTTACGTTGTTTTTTTTAGTCAGTGCAAGGGTTGCTGCGCCTGCAATTTGTGGTGAGATGAGAATGGAGTAGATTTTATGAATTCTGCGTGCGTAAGTCCTTACGCTGTATATTGGATACCAAACTGCGCGTGTTTTGTATGTCAGTCTATGGGTAAAAAAATACGGACGAAGGCAGAAATATACGCGCGTAACTTGTATGCTACACCGTATATGTGATACCAAACTCGCGCAAAATCTGGCGTCGCCGGCTTCTGCGGGCGACGCTGTATATCGGATGGGGCCCCTCAATCTCTGGGGTAGATTTAACAAGTCCCGAGCGGACATGATTCGCTGTAGCGAATCATGTCCGCCCGACAACGCTAAATGACGACAGCATACGCTTTCGGCATTTGACATTACACAAGCATTTCCCCTGCACATTTGCGGCCTAGCAGGGGGTGTCAATCATCCCGATTGTATCAGATTGGGATGATTGTAGTCCGCCACCTAAAAGGTGTTGAAGAAGTTCTACGACCGCTGCTTCTTAACTTACGTTTCAGGTGAGCCTGAAACTTCGGGAGTAGAAAGCAGCATCCGCTGCTTGTTAAATCTACCCCTCTGTCTGTCTATATGTGTGTACATATGTATTTATATGTGTATATATGTATTTACAGACATATATAAACATATACACACATAAATACATATATAGAAGTGCATTGGAGCCCTTTGCAGTTAAATATTTACTTTTTTGTATCTACTGTAAATATTTCACATTCTAATGTTCTGCACATAGCAGAATATGTTCTATGTTTTTATAAATAAATATTCCTATATATATATATATATATATATATATATATAATATAAATCATATATATATATGTATATACTGTATATATATATATATATATATATATATATATAAATCTCCGACAGAACACCTACGTAATGTCTGCAATCTATCTGATAAAGTATACAAAAAAAAAAAAAAAACTCCCAGAGCTATGGCACTTCATTTATATACAATGTTAAAATGATATGTATTGTTATGTATAATGTATATTATTTTAAGTATTGTATTTAATTTAAAACATAGTTATTTCAGTGTGGGGCAGTGACCGCATAAAGAGGACCTCTGGAAGAAGAAAAGAAGGATGGGATGGAAGATGGAACAAGAAGGAGGAAGATGGAAGGCTGAAGATGGAATACAGAAGATGCAATAAGAGGATCTCCACTATGAAGATGATAGGCATAAATGTGTTTTTATTTTATTTTTGGTAGTGTTTTTTGTTTTTTGTAATGTAAAGGTTTTAGTTTTGTTTGTTTTTTTTGTAAATTTAGTGTTTGTTATTTTTTTTAATTTAGGGGGTTTTCGCTTAGAGGTGGGTAGTTAAGTAGTGTAGTTTACTTTCGGGGGTTGTGGCAGTATAGGGGTTAATAGGTTAGGGGCACTGGCTGTATAGGGGTTAAGTAGTGTAGGGGGTGTTTGCGGTGGGTTATTGGCGATATAGGGGTTAAGTAGTGTAGGGGTTATTGCAGTGGGCTATTGGCAGTATAGGGGTTAATAGGTTAGGAAGTTTATTGACGATGTTTGTGGTGGGCAATTGGCAGTTTAGGGGTTAAGTAGTGTAGGGTTAGTTTCCTGTGGTGGGTTATGGCGGTTTAGGGGTACATAGGTATATGTAAGTTCGGTGCTATATATTTAAAAGTGATCCTTTACTTTACATTGCCAATGTCGGTGCCAATGCTGCTTGGAATAATTCGCCAGCATCACCACCCATTGCAATGTATAGTAAAATGCCCTTCTGCAATGCTGCCTTTAAAGAGTAATGTTGGCACTTTTAAATATTTCATTGGCATTCTCAACTTTGCATCGGAACCCATTTGAATATAGTGTCGCCTTGCAGCATTTTTGATAATTGGGCCTAAGTATTGGGCTTTTATAGTGCAAACAAAAAATAAGAGCGCGCTTAATACAGGCTTCTATATGATTAATTACAGATATGAAATCTATAAATACCGACTCTAGATCCAAAATATAGGGTTTAAGGGTTTACACACACCCAATCTTTATAAGAAAAGTATTACTTTATTTAAAAAAAAATAAAAAATGGACTAAAACATTTATACCACCGGTGGTACTCAAAACAAATATATGTATACAAATATAATCAATATGTTGCTCAAAATTGATCCAAATGGTCAGAAAGGCTATCAAACACTGCAACAACCATTGTTTAAATGTCCCACTTTATTAGTCCATCCGTGGTAGGTAACACAGGGCGATGACTTCAATTACACTTGTATTGATAAGTTACTTTAAACTTGTGCTTTATCTGTACAAAAACAGAAGAATCACTCACTGGAATCTGAAATCTATATACCTAAGATTTATCCACTCACTCGTTTTCTAATGTAGTAACGGCGCCCTTTGTCCCTCTAACTTGGCGTTCTCCAAATCAGGTATGGACGCTGCTGTCGTCTGTGCGTGTTACGTGTTACCATTCAACCAATCAGAGGAGTAGATTGCCAGTGTAGAAACAGGAGTTCTCTGAATCCAATCCCCAGCAGAAGAGAAAATTTTCAAGTAGCTTTTATATACAGAGATAATAAAAGGAAATGTGTGTGTAGAAAGTGATAAAATAAGGAAGTCTGATTTCTCTGCAAGCTCAGTCCATTTTAATGCATTGTGGTTTCAAAGAACAAGACCAGCTATTTCATATCCAAAATTAAGTATACTCTGCTGCTGGTATAACAAGCAATTGGATATATACATCAAGGGAAAATACATTTTATAGTAGACTGTCCCTTTAACCTACACCCAGAGCACAGGCTGTCTGACTCAATACACAGGATCAGAGACAAAACTCAGTTGTCTGAAAAAAATAACTTATTCCACAAAATTGTGCATTAGAGCAAAAAAAAAAAAAACTTGATCTGTACATTGTGTTCAGATATCACATAATCCCTAACAGCAGGAAAGGTTTAGTCATGAAATGAGCATCATGTTATATACTTTTTCCCTCATTCCTAAGTTACACTCCCTTTTTCTACTGCCCTTCACACATTGGGGTCTATTTATCAAGCTCTGTATGGAGCTTGAAGCCCCGTGTTTCTGGCAGCCGTTGGCTGTCCTAAAGCCAACTGTGCTTCAGATGATGTGATCGTGGTCTGGAGGGCATGCCTAGCATCACAGGGACGCCCCCCTGACCCGATCCCATCATTGAAATCTTGCGATCGTGTGCACAATTGCATGATTTCAATTTGTTTACATCGGAAAGTTGTACCAATGTAGACAAATTAACCCTGTCATCTATATGGATGATCCACTTCATATGAATGCATGATCAATACAGACAAGATCTCCACCCACATCCTTGCAACAGTAGTATTTACACATCCAACATGGCAGACACCCACCAGAACAGCCACTGCTCTCCCTACTTATTTTCTCTCCTCTCTTAAAGGAATCATAAAGATATATATATATATATATATATATATATATATATATATATATATATATTACCATAGTAATTACTATTGCTGTTACAGCTTTGTAAGTGATGTACATAAAAAAATGTTTAAATACTCCCATTTGTCATTAAAAGTTGCATTGTTTTCCAATTCCTACATAAAACCCTTGAATATGATTTATCTTATTCCCTTTACTGCAGCCACTTAGGGATGGATATGAATGAGTTCATGGTCTGGTCAAGCAATCACTGTGTAGAATGTAGCCTGTCAGGGACAAAGTCTCCAGAGAGGCAAATAAGTAATCACAATTTTCAGAGTTTAATAACTAATGAAAGTATATTGCAAGTTGTTTTTTTTACTACACATAACTAAATATTTCATTCTGCATTATATTTTTATTTGAAAGCCACTTTAATCTTCCGCAGTCAGCTTTCCCTCTCACCTTTCTCACCTCCCCCACCTTCCTCCCACCGCCCCCTTCACCCTCATCCTTTCCTCATCAACTCTGTCACTTTCTCTCAACTTTTCCCTGCCAACCCCTTTCACATGCCTCCTCTCTACTGACCCACTTATTTCTCTGTTTCTTAACTCCCCTCCCCCTCTCTATTCCACTTTTTTTGCTTTATTTCTCTTTCCCACTTTGTCTCTCCTGATATTCACACCCTTTCTGCTCTCTAGTTCTCCCCCACTCCCTGCTATACACTGTGCCTCACCCCTCTCTAAATCCCGATTCCCTTCTTTACTAGTTTCTGTGTCACTACTCAATCTGGCTCAGATATCACATATTACTGCTCCCTTATTATTTCCCCTGTGTCTCACATGGATCTGTATGAGTTTATCTGTTTTCCTAACATCCTCTTCATAAAGTGAATACTCTCAGTATATCTGTTCCTTTGCAGGGCTGTGCATATCTCTTGCATATCAGTTTTCAGTGTCTTTATCCCTTCTCCCTCTCTCTCTCTCCCCACCCCCCCCCCCCTTCCTGCCTGCTCTCACCTCTTCTCTCAGGGGAGGCTCGGCCTGCTGAGTTTGGAATTACAAACATGTGAAGCACAAACAGTAGATCCTATAGACCATCACAAGGACCCTATGCGGGGCCCAAGCATAGCAATGATTTTGGATCATGACATGAGAGTAAATAAAATAGGTTAGAGTAATATAGCAACACTATAATTACATCCAACTGGTTTATTAATTATATATCATAACAAACAGCAGAAGAGTTTTATGCATAATTAAGGGAGAAATCCCAAAACGTTGCTGCTGTTTATATGTTATATCCTTAATAAACAAGTTGGATGGAATTATAGTGCTGCTATATAAGTTTTTGACTTTATTAGTGGATTAAGAGGTGTTGGCAGTAGCCTCTTTTTAGCGTACACTTATATTTTTATTGTACTATCTAGGCATTTCAACAAGCTCACTTTTAAGCTATGAAACATGGTCAGAAATAAAATATTGCAATAAAATAAAAACATTAAAATGTTTCTTCATGATTGAAAACCAAGAAAATATAACCTAAACATCTCTATGTAAAAAAGGAAGGTATTATAACCTCAATTTTTTTTCTTCAGCTCACAATAGTAAGTGCTCTGTGAACAGTTACTGTCAGCTGCATGTTAAAAAGAAAACACAACAGCCAATCAGCTTCATCAGTGCTGGTTTAACTATTTGTTTTACTGTGGTCTCATGAGATTTCCCTTAAATCATGTGAGATTTCATAGTTAACTTCCTTAAACTGAAGAGGGAAAGAACATGACTGTGTCTGCCCATGCCAGATACACACTCCCGGGACTAGTATCCTGATAGGTTGCTTAACCCCTTAGTGACCAGACCACTTTTCAATTTGTTGACCATCTGGGACCAAGGCTATTTTTGCATTTCTGCAATGTTTGTGTTTAACTGTAATTTTCCTCTTACTCATTTACTGTACCCACACATATTATATACTGTTTTTCTCGCCATTAAATGGACTTTCTAAAGATATGATTATTTTCATCATATCTTATAATGTACTATAAAAAAAATATAAAATATGAGGAAAAAATGAAAAAAAATGCACTTTTTCTAACTTTGAGCCCCAAAATCTCTTACACATCTACAACCACCATAAAATACCAATGCTAAACAGTTTCTAAATTTTGTCCTGAGTTTATAAATACCCAATGTTTACATGTTCTTTGCTTTTTTTGCAAGTTATAGGTCAATAAGTACAAGTAGCACTTTGCTATTTCAAAACCATGTTTTTTCAAAATTGGCGATAGTTACATTGTAACACCAATATCTGTCATGAATCCCTGAATAACCCTTCAAATGTATATATTTTTTAAAAGAAGACAACCTAAGGTATTAAACTTGGGGTATTTTGACTTTTTTCCATGCAACCATTTTACCACCAATCTATGCCAAAGTTTTTTGGGGAAAAAAAAATAATTTGATTTTTTGACAAAATAGCAATTTAAGAATACATTTACTGATAATATTAAGGGTTACTGCCAAATAACACCCTCATATGTCTTCAGCAGCATCTCCTGGGTACAGTGATACCACCCATGTATAGGTGTGTCGGGTTCTCGGGGGGCTAAAAGCTCTTATTTTTAGGGAGCGCATTCCAGTTTTTCAACTTGGAATTTTCACATCGGTCATCATGCACCCATGTCCTATTTGGGACATTTCTGAAGCTGGTCAATGGT